>NW_027459797.1:0-78722 GCF_025594145.1 Primulina tabacum | reverse complement strand
TACGGTAAGAAGTATAGACCCCTTTTTATTGGATGATATCTCTGAGGTTCCTGAGATTGGACTGTATGATCAAGGTATGACAGAAAGTGAAGCTGATTCAGAAGAAAATGAAGGCAACTCAAGATAGTCTGGCCAAATAAGCCAAGGTTTGACATAGACCGTTGGTATTTGAGGTAGGAGACTGAATATTCTTGAAGATTTCACCTTTATGAGGAGTTATCAGATTTGGCAAGAAAGAGAAGTTGTCTCCACGATATATTGGGCCGTATGAGATTTTCGAGAAGATAGGATAACTATCTATCGACTCGTATTACGCCTTCTTTATCGGAGATACCTGATATTTTTAGGTATTGTTATTGAGGAGATATTTGTCTGATACTTCACAAGTTATTCAGCCAGACGGCCAAAACTGGATGAGACTCTGAGTTATTTTGAAAAACCGATCCAGATTTCGATCGTAAAGAAAAGCAACTCAGAACAAAGACTATTCCGCTGTGGAAGTTCAGTGGAGTTGTTATAATCGAGGAGCTACAAGGGAAACTGAATCAGATATGAGACAGAGATTCCCAGAATTGTTTACTAATGTGAGTATCTTATTTAGCTTTTATTCTCATTCCTTATTGTATCTGGTGGATATTTGATTTGATATCTGATTGAATTGCCTGTGATTTTCGGTGACGAAATCAGATCTTTGGGGGAGAAATGTAAGGCCCGAGATTTTGATTATTGTAATCTGATATTTTTGGATAATTGAGATGTGATTATAAACGGAACGGATCAGACTGGGATAGACGAGAATACTCGAATTATGTGCGAGGATGAGCCCTCGCGCATATGCGCGACCCCGCCGGGTGCATATGCGCGAGGCAGGAAAGGACCTCGCGCATATGCGCGACTAGGATATGCGCGAAGGTGGCAGAGAGTTGCACAGAACCTCGCGCATACGCGGCAATGGTGCACGCATATGCGAGCTGCCGAGAAGCTAAGGACCGAGACCAGTAGGTTTCGCGTATATGCGCCGGTTGAGGTCGCGCAGACGTGTTGAACAAAGAAAGAGCCACTTGCCCTTTATCATGCAACGTATATATATATATATATATATATATATATATAGTGCAATCTATTCAAAACATTCAGAAAGAAAAAGAACCGAGGAAGGGAAGTGGAAAATCTTTACGCCTTTTAGTTGAGGAATTTCAAGTTTACGAAAGATCCGTCCGTCCGAACTTCAATCCGACTTCGGTATCATGTTCCTATCGACGAGGGCTTCAACTGGGCGTAAGTTTTCTTATGTTATGATATGATTTGAAATTATGATATTGCCAGAATCAGATATGATTGATATATGCTATTATTGACATTGTAGACATCGTATAATTGAAACTGGATCGAAGAACAGATACCATATGTAATTGTTATGAATTTTCAGAGTTGATTGTGATTAGACCGATTTGATATCAGAATTGTGTTGTTATCGATTATGAGATGTTGGGATTGATATCTGATTGATACTGTATTGCTGGGTATATTGATATTATTTAGATTGGATCAGATGATTTGTAATTGTATATACTGATATTGTATTGCCGGTATTTCGAGATTGTACAGTTATGCCGTTAGAATATAATTTGATTGAGTTCTGATTATATCCAGTACTGATTTGATTGAGAAGTATATTGATATCATGTCTATTCGATATTGTCATTGCCAGATTGATATGGACAGATTTGAATTTGAGACCTCGACTTCGTCAGACCGAGAAGAGAAAGGTATAAATTAATGTTGATTCGGGATTGCACAACTCGAGTTTGATTCAACTTGAGTTTTCCAAAATCACATACTGAATTGTCATTGCCTCAATATATTGCAATGTCTGAGATTGATATGCTTAGTCTATTGATTTATAGAGTATGTATTGAGTTATGGGCTGATGTGCCTAGTCATTGGCTTATGTGCCAAGTCTTCGGCTGAGTCGCCAAGACACTGGATATGTGATCTATATCGATGTCGCTTAGGAGTTGATTCATTCCTATCGCTGAGATTTGGTATATTGTAACATCCAGGAACCGGGATCCCTAGATTAGGAAAGAGTCGAGTTAGAGATTGTGAGTCAGAGTTTGATTTACAGCTTTATATTGTTTCATGTCTTTCAGATTTGATACATGTTATTGATACTTGTTTAATGCTTTTATATGTTTATATGATTGCATGTATACATGATTTATACTGAGAATGTATTTCTCACCGGAGTTATCCGGCTGTTGTCTTGTTTGTATGTGTGCATGACAACAGGTAGGACAAGATCAGGGTCAAGACAAGGACGAGAGAGGACTAGTTTAGCGTGGAGATTCGGACCCAGAAGTAGATCTGTTTCATTACCGAACATGTAGAGAATGAACAGTAGTTGTTATGATTTACTTTTGTACAGGACTTGTACTTAGATCTGGATATTGATCTTGTAAATGAAATAAGAGTTATTTCATATGTTGCGTACTCTGGTATTTTTTTAAAAAAATTTAGACCCTGTTTATTAATTGATCTAATTATTCCCAAAGATGATTAAGAAATGAATTAGCGTCCGGGTCCCCACAGTTATCCAAATGAAACGATTCAATATGTGTTATGAAGCAAAGATGATGATCTATAAAATATATTCACAAGTCAAAGTCTGAATCTGAGAGTAAAGCTAATAAATGATGTTGAAAATACGAGTTATGAGCAAGCTGAAATTAGCAGACCTCATCAATTTGGTTTAGTCTAGCTGACGAGCCCAACTAAATGATAATTCTAGCTGATGACCTCAACTGACAACGGAACTCGAAATTTCAGGATCGAGAAAAGTGGTCAACAAGGCAAATTTAACAATTGCAATTTTAGAATTCATACACAACATTTTTAAATGGTCATATTCTTGTGTCTAACATGTATATCATTATTGTAACCCACAAATACAACATCTTGAAGATCAAATACAAGCTTTGAAAGGGGATTATAAGCATGAGCAATCTTCTTGAAGAAATGAGTTTGAATGAGATCAAGTCTAATATGTGAGGATACATTTGAGAGATAAATATATGTAATGATTAAATCTTCACACAAAATCACTTACATATATATATATATATATATAAGAGTTGAGTTTCAAATTTTGGTTGAGTGAGTTTTCACACATAGACATTAAAGATTGTGTTTGCAGTCTTAGAATAAGAGACATTAAACATTATGCGATTGTGAGATTTCGGCCTACAATCGAGAGTGTTTTAGGAGTTTCAATTAGGCAAGATATAAGTCCTAAGTTGAAATGAGTTTGTATAAGGTCTTGTATAAATCAAAGTCTTCTAGTGGATCATTCCTTAAGGAAGAAGGGTTGACGTAAGAGTTGTTAATCTAAAAACATCCATACAAAACTAGTATCTATTTATTTATCGTATTTACTTATTATTTTTTTTGTTTAAATATGCGTTGTTGAAATATTTTATGTGTTTTCAAATATCAAAATATTACATACCAATTGTTTGATAAAATGCTTCAACCAAAAACAGTTTTACATATTCAACTTGCATATTTTTTAAATGTTTTTCCAAAATGTTTATTCGGTTTCTACAAATAATCATTTTGAATATTTTCTGCTTAGTTTGAAAACCGAACTCAATTTAATTTGTTGGTATTTCATAATTCAAAAATCGAGCTATTATAGCTCAATGAATATCCTCCAACCTATCCTATCACCCAGTGATACTAAGGGGGATAATTGGACACCAATTGAAATATTCATAAAAATAATAATTCTAGCAATAATAAAAAGAAAATATAGCAGCAATAAATAAATTAGGCAGTTTAACCAGCCATATATTATGTATAAATATATATAAATGTAGAATTTAAAAAACAGGAATTTAAAGATCTTTAAAGATTTGAGGTTCCTCTAGTTTCTGATTCCATACAATTTTTAAAGGATTGTATGTAGAGCATACTTTTGCAAAGAACAACACCAAATCTTCAAATATATATATATATTATATATATAGGAATTTTGATATATTTAGGCAGTTTAACCGACCTATAATATATATAATATATACAAGTATTATACATAAATAAAACACACCTGGAATTAAAATAAGAACTTCAATATGAATCTTCAAAGGATTTATAAATTTTTTAAGACATAAGACTTGAAGGATAAGAACACTATGAATGATATTGGAGAAAGTATGAAAAGTAAGAAAGATAAGAGAGAAAGAGAAATAAAAGATATAGAGAGAAAGTGATGGAATAAAAACTTGATATCAAAACTTGCATTTCCTTGGAGGACTTGTCTTCTTTTATAGATATATTCGAGGGTATTTTCGAAATCTTAAATAGTATTTGTCGATGTCATGCTTGCATCATTTTGACGTCCTTTTTCTTTTTTAAAAAAAATCAACATACATAATTTAAAATATACAATTCATATTTACATTCCACTGTTTCCAAAAATAGGTTTATCATCATCATCTTCCAAATGAATAGAGGGCTCTGAAGATTCTAATATGTTTGATAGGGCTGGTGTAAGTTTCATCAATATTTCCTGCATTTCTTCAGGAGTTTTTGCTGTTGCAAGCATAGCTGCCATTTGAGATTTTTGTACCAAAAAGTCTATCTGCTGTGGTGTTTTGAATGTTTCTGGAGTTCTGTCATTACAGTTTTTAATCCACTTTTGAATATTCGTAATTGAAAGGCTTGGAGAATTTTTAAATTTATCACACCATTTAACTTTGAATCTTCTTATGAGCACATGATTTTTTTATCAGAAAGATCTACTATCCATGCAAGAACCCATGGAACGTAGAATTTTGTACAAAAAAGAGCTAAGGGTTGTAATGTTTTTTATCATCTGGGTTTATACTGGGATTTGAATAAATTGAAAGAACTTTGGATTGGGGGTTTTAGAATTTCATATGATGATCCGAAAAATTCCCACCATGAATTCCACCAAAATGGAAATTGTTGGGGATCAAATATTTTTGTGTCAAAATAGAAACCATGTATGTTTATGTTTTTTGTTTTAGATCAAAAAGGAAATGTACCATTCTTGTTGATAATCCCAATAATTAAAAGTTATTTAAAAGAAATGTGTTTCTTTAAATTTTTTTGGAAAGAATAAAGATTTGGTTAAGTCATATCTCCAATCAGCTGGAGCAATGACTTTGAGAATCTTACAAGTAGAATATGCCGGATCTTCATGTTTCTCTTCTAAGAAGAAATTTTAAATATTACGGATTTTGTGATTTCAAGAATGGCTTGATAGAAATAAGAGGTTTTATTAATATCATATGGTTTATAATATCTTCTTTTTCCAAAATATTTTTGAAGAATCAGGAATGATTCAGAATTATCGAATCCTCTTTTAGTATTAATAATATTTTGCCACATAGGTTTTTCAAAAAATCCTGAAGAGGATTTTAAATAAGGTTGGGTCTAAGAAAGCTGAGAATCTAAAGATTGTTTTTGTGAAGGTGTTTTAAGGGAATCATCTGATTTTGATAAAACCTGGAAAATATTTGAAACTTGGATTTCTTCGGAATTTTCTTTTTCTAGAGCTTTTTTTCCTTTGATGCTTCAAGAAGGGCTTCAAGAATTTGAAGTCTGGTTTCAATATCACACTTTTCTTTCTTTGGAATTTGGAGTTTGGATTGGGCAATGTTGAGCTCTTCTTCTTTTGTAACAATTTCGTACCAACTTTTTGGTTTCACTAAATCAACGGAGGTTTGGAAAGGCTTTTTGTCTTTATCTTTTTTCGGCATTGACTATGTCTTGAAGAAATTCTCGAGTAAGGAAGTCAGGTAGAGAATTTGTATCTCCTTTCATAAATTCAATATTAAAATAAAAAAAAAACTTAATATAGACTCCATCGTGCAAAAATTTGTCTTGATGCAAGAATTCGAACATTTTTTTGTAAATTTCTTTTGAACTTTTACAATCTATTCTTGGTAAAAAAAAATTTGATTTAATAAGTCACTTTGAAATTTTTGTATGCATAAAACAATGTCCAAAATTTCCTTTTTTATAGTAGAATAATTCTTTTCGGTTTCGTTCCAATGGGCTGATGTATACTGAACTATATACTCTTTGTCTCCTTGTTTTTGTTTAAAATACTTCCATTTCCCTAGAATCTGAGGCATATGTCTCAACTATTTTCTGTAGGCAAGGATCTGTAATATGTAAACATGGATTTCTAATATTGTTTTTGATTATCTGGACTAACTCTGTATGTTTTTTCTGTCCATCGAAACTGGGTTTTTCTTAAGCCTATCATGTAAAGGTTTTACTATTCTATTAATGTTTGGGCAGAAGTCTAGAACATAATTTAAACTTCCTAAAAATATTTGTAATTGATTTGTCAAGTATTTTATCAGGGAATTTATTTGCAAATTGCAATGATCTTTCAATAGGTGTAATAGTTTCCTTGTGATATGTAATGTCCTAAAAATCTAATTTTTGTTTGAAATAGACTCTTTTTTATTTGGATACCACTAAACCATTTTGTTTTGTAATATAAAGGAATGTTTTTTAGGTGTTTTATATGCTCATCTGTGTTGTTCGAAGAGATTAAGATATCATCGATATAAACTATGCAGTATTTTGAATAATCATTGAAGATTTCATTCATAATTCTTTGGAATTCAGAAGTGACATTTTTAACCCAAAAAACATTACATTCCATTCATATGTCCAAAAGGAACTGTAAAAGCAGTTTTGTACATGTACTTTTGAGAAATTTGTATTTGCCAAAATCCTGATTTCATATCAAATTTAGAAAATATAGAAGTATTATGAAGTTTTTGTAATAGATCGTTTTTATATGTATAAGATATCTGATCCATTTTAATTCTTTATTTAATGGTTTATAATTTATTATTAATTTGGGAGTCCCTCTTTCGGTTTCAGATTTTTTATTAACATAAAAAGCAGCAGCACAACTCCAAAGAGATTTAGATTTGGAAATTAGACCTTTTTTTCTAGATCCTGTATTTTTTTTTTACAATATTCTTCTAGATCAGAATTCATTTTATTAGTCTAGCTTTAGTTGGAATTAGTTATCATTAAAATCTTGTTCATAAGGGAGATCTACAATATATTTTTTTTCTATTCCAGAAAGCATTTGGAATTTCTGAACAAATTTTTGTTTCTAATAGTTTTTGGAGTTTTGAAATTTTATTTTGAAGTTCCTGTGTTTCTAACTTTTTTATTATCCTTTTTTGTGAAATATCTGTTTTAAGATTTTCTAAATGAAAGCTTTTTTCTTGGATTAGTACATTAATATAATTTTCATATATAGAATATGCTTTTATTAAATTGAGATTTCTTGTACAAGGTTTTTCTACGAATTCAAATTCTAATTTTTTGTAATTAATTTAAAAGAGATAGAATTATATTTACTTTATATGGAGTAATTAATCTTATAAAAGATGTTCTTAGAATTACACTATGATGTATATCATTAACTAGAACGAACGTAGTTTTAATAAAAACTCCATTATTTAAAATTGACTCTTCTGTTTTTGAATTAACATTTAATTTAGAATTGTTAGCAGCCGAAAGTTTTTCATTATTTTTTTCTTGAAATTGTTTAGGTATTATCCCTAATTTATACAATTTAAATTAGCACCAGTATCAAAAAGAACTATTGTATTAATTTTAAAATTTTCTGAAAATACTAGATTTATTTTTAGTATGTATTTTCTAGATGTTGTTTCTCTTAATACAAAAAGAAAGTCTTCTGAAATTTTTTCAAGGTTTTGAATGTTTTTAATTTCATTATCTTCATATTTTTCGGAACTTTCAATATTAATATTTTGTAATATTCCTTTGATTATTTCTGAATCTTGTTTTTGTTTTTCTTTTAATTCTTTTAGTTCTACTTTTATTTTTTTTATTAATATTATCTAATATTCTTTTGCTTATTTCATAATCTTATTTTTTTTTCTTTTAATTCTTTTAGTTATAATTTTATTTATTTTTATATCTTTTTGTAAATTTTGGATTGTTATCTATTTATTTTTTATTTTCTTTCTTTTTTCTAAAATATTAGTTAGGTCGTAAGTATTTTTAGAAGTATTTGTAAAGTAATATATTTTATTTCTGTTTTTTCTTCATTATTTTCTTTGAGAGATTTTAAAATTTTATCAAGGTATTCGTTTTGAATATTTGAATCATTTATGTTTTTTAGAATATCAAATAGGAATTTTTGATCTTTTGAAAGCTTATTAATTTGCTTTTCAGATTCGTTACTAGATGTAATTAATTCATCTATTTGTGAAGATTCATTTTCATCTTTGTATTTAGAAGAAAACTTTTCAAATTCTGAATCGTAAGACTCAGAAGAATCAATTAAAAGATTAGAAATTTTATTTAATATTTCTTCATTTAATTTTAATTCATTTAACTGCTTATTCAATCGACAATAATTAGCAGTATGTCCTTTTTTATGACATTTATAACATTCAATATCTCTAAAAGATTTTTTAGGATATTGTTTGAAATTTTTAATTTTATTATAAGGTTTCTTATAAAATTCTTCTTTTGATTTAGAATTTTTCTTATTGTATTTAAAAAATTTCTATATGGTTTTTCATAAAATTCACTAACATTTCCTAGGCATTTAGAAGGAAAAGATTTATTAGGATTTATATCGAATTGTTGACAGAAGTTCCTAATTCTTGTTTTGTTCTTTACATTTCCCATTTTAAATGTTTTTGTAATTTTAGATCTTGACATATTTTTAAACCTTCTTGTTGAGTTAGACTAATTAATTGAGCATAAGTAAATTCATTATAAGTAATTTTTTTTTCCACATGATTCCCTAATTTTATTTTTAACAGTTTCTTCTAAAATAGTTGGTATTGCTGCTCGGAATTTTTCTTTCCAAAATGGTTGATTAGAGTCTTCTCTAAGCATGAACTCTGGTTAGAAAAGTATTTTTATACCATTGAAAATCATTTAATTTTTTACATTTAAGATTTGATAATAATTCAGCATTTTATCTTTTAAATGTAAAGGATCACCTATAAATTGTAAATAGATTGTTAAGATTAAAGTAGCTACAACATCTTGTTGGGGATTTTCATCTTCACCTAAAATTGGTATCATATCTTCATCAATTTTTATAGAATTTAGAACATCTTCTTGTTGTTGATTTTTAAGTTAATAGTCCCACCAACCCTTAATTTGGCCAGAAAACCTAGTTATAAGGAGTTCGGCTATGATTTTATCTTGTATATTTGTTTGAGTTTTATAGGCATTTGCTGCCATAGTCATTTGTTGTAAATACTAAGAATATTATATTCAGTCATTCCATCTATGTTCCAATCATAAACGGAAGAAGCATTAAAACGAGATTGTGTTATGGGTTTTATTATTCATAAATCTGGAGCAGGAATAATTTGTAATTTTGTGAAGATTTATTCCAATCAATTTTATTGATTTTATTTGTAGGATATTAGAATTGTTCTAAGCTTCACTAATATCTGAATCATGATTTAAGGTATATATTCTAAGATTAGAGGTTGGTGTTTCGGGAGCAGTTTGATCTATGGGTTGATTTAAACTACTGGTTGTTTTTTTCCATTTTACCTAATTTATCTTTATTATTTTTATAAATTCAGAATTATTCTCTTTAATATTTTAAACACTATTTTCAGTTATTTGATATTGTATAAAAATTGAGTTTTTGATTCTACTATTTGTATTCGAGGTTTCTATATTATTTGAAATAGGATTTACAGAGTTTGAAAATGGATAATCTAAAGAATTTTGAGAGAAATATATTTCAAACCAATCGAAGAATAAAATGTCAATTTTATATTTATTTATAAATTCATAAAATTTTTGTTGAATATCTTTCTGGTATCCATAAATTTTTCAAAAAACCATAATCTTTTTTCCTTATTATGAATGACATAAAAATCCTTATGTACAAAGTTTTTATCTACTTGGAATTCTGTTTTGAAGAATTGATATTTTGAAGTTTTATAGATTTGATCTTTATTTATTTTAGGAATTTCCAAGTTATCTATTGATTTATCGAAATCTTCTATGACTATTTCTTCAGTATTTATTATCCTTTTATTGTCATAAAAAGTTGAAGTAGCAGAGTTATAAGACTTATTTTTACGATATTATAATTTGAGTTTAAGAATTTTAGTTTTTCTCGATTGTTTTTTCCTAAGAATGTCTTGGTAATAAGTCCTAAAGTAAATGCTGTAAAACCATAGAATTGTTTGGGATTGTAGAGAGAAATTAAAAATCGAAACATAAATTTTAATAAAATGAATTCAATTTTACAAAGAGGAGAATTCAAATAATTTTCTATATTAGAAATGACCTCTACTCGCAAAGATAAAATAAATAAAAATAAAATATAAATTTAGAAGAAAAGATTTATGAAATGATATAGTGAGGGTATTATCCCTATGAAAAATTTGATATCATCAGCCCAAATACGTTTGGTCCATACTTGATACCACATAAAAATTTTTTTTTACAAGAATGTTGGAATTCACTTATTCTTATAATAGGTTGAACTTAGCCTGCACGGAAGAAATGCCGTGTGCATATTATTTTTGGTTGAATTCTTTGAAAGATGGTCACTTTCCAACCAATTTGTTGGCTTATGTTAATTATTAAAACTTACACCTAACTCATAGTACATGTAACGTCCCTGAAATTTCATTCATACTTAATCATACATTAAGTGTGGAAAATGATGAATAGTTTTTTTTTTAAAAAAGAAACATGCATCGTGCTCACAATATAAATTATCACGCATTTAAAAGCAATCTCAAAATTTCATATGCAATAGTTCTCAACCAAAATATCCATAAACTCCAAGAAAATTCTTAACATGCCCATTAGAAACCAACAAAATGTTTAACTTCGACTATCGTACCTGTAATGCTCAAATTTTAAAAAAAAAAAATTTACTGTTCATGAGGTTACTATTCAAGCGCTGCGGTGCTATAATAGTAGCACCTAGGCGCTTGAGCTGCAGGATTTTTGCGCTGAGGCGCTGAAAAGTGGCGCAGTGGCGCTACAGACGCGAAAAGTGACTATGTAAACCCACTTTGACTTCCACCATTAATTCTCCATCATTTTTCCTCATCCTTCTCCATCGAAACCCTTTATTTCCTTCCATTTCTAAACTTCTTCTTCAATATAAGGGAGATTTGCTCAAGAAAAATATGAAATGAAAGTAGATTTGTGATCCTCTCATCACGGGCTTCAAGTTGACGTAAGTATTTCCCAATTTTATTCAAGTTTGGAAATGGGTTGAAATTTGGAATTGATATTTGAGATATTAAGATGTTGAAGATGTTGTATTTGAGTTGGTTTGAATTTAGAAGGGATATGAGAATGGTTTCTTGTTTATGTGCAAAGAGCAGTTTTTACACCTTCTGTATTTCGTGTATATGGTACATTTTTGTTTGGATTTTGGAGTTAGGGACTCATCAAACTTGTATCATCGAGTTAGATTCGATTTGGTTCTTGAATCACTCAATTCCAGGAAGATTTGAAAGAGATATGTTATTTTTACTAAAACTCGTCTATAACTCCAAGTTAGAGAATATTTGTGTACATACCTTCTGTTTATTCGAATTCTGGGATTTATTGGTTGGGATTCTGGATTTGATGTTCAAATAAAAGTTATAGAATATTGTCTTGTCTTCGAAATGATACCAAATTTGCTTGATTCCATTGGATATTGAGGATGTTTTGCTCAAAATACTAAAATGTGCCAGAAATGCATTGACGCAGAATTCGTGGTAATTATGTTGTATGTTTCAGATTATGAACGACTGGGCAAATGACTTTATTCGACAAAACTTTGTGCAAAATAATTCTTGGGCTTTGAGTTTTCTTGCATATCCAATTTGCGGGTCTTGATTCGAAGCAGTATCGAATTAATTATGAATTTTGTACAGAAACTCCTCTGTTTTGATAAATGATCTGAGTTCTTCAGCTATAGTAGACTACGGGGATTCAAGACTTCTCAACTACACCCTTTGATCTCCTTTTGGTAATATTTGAAAGGTATGTTACGGTCGGTAACATACGAGGTGAAAGTATTATTTTTATTTTAAATTGAAAATTCTATGGCTCGATGAATTACTTATGATTTGATGATAATTGTTGTCTTGAGATGAGTTTATTATGATATCGAGATGATGATATTGATTTGCATCATCAAATCGCATATTGAGCCACTTGTCGATTTAGATTTGATATGGAGGATATCGCCTTTATTTATTAATTTGTTGGATGTATGGGGCTATAGTTTAGTTGGCATAGTGTTTGAGGAGGTCGCTGCTATGGCCTGAACACTCTCTATAAGCGCACCATAGTCCTGCGATTGTAGAACACAACACCCAACCCCGAGCGGATGAGTCGGTGGATGTTGCTGGGTGATTCTCTTTCCTTGGGTACCCTATGACTAGATGATTCACTTTATCTGGAGATTTATTGATAGCCCACAGCTTCTGATCATGTATTGCATTATATTTCATCTTTATGAATTTCATACGAACTATTTTTCGTTTTAATTCTCATATTTTGTTGATTGTATCATACTGGGTTTATACTCACCGGCACGTCGGCTACCTCCTGTTTTCATGTGCTTTACGGTAGATGAGGCAAGGTTGGGATGCCAGAGTCGAGCTCCAGGCGAGGAGATAGTTAGAGTGAGATTCTCGGGTCTCAGGAGCTATTTTATGATGTTTGGATTATTTTGGATCACTAGTTATTTTGGCATGTTAAAACTTATATTTCAAACATTTGAGACCTTTAAATTATTTTGAAAATTTTTATGTCAGTTTGTGAACCACAGGTTATGTGTTTTACTCAATTATTTGGTTTGTTACATTTATACTTATTAGTATTAATGTCGGACCCGGGGCCCCACATTAGGTGGTATCAGAGCGTAAGATATTTGGAAACAAGGTAGATCGAGTCAGTTCTAATTGCTTGATCATGTGATATATTTGCAAGCATTTTCACTGTGCCTTAATGTGAAATATATGATTATAATTGAGATATTATATTGTTGAGCTTTTATTCGAGATTTTTTGAGTTTTATTGAGTCTCGAGAGCCAGAGATGGTCGATACAAGATTGAGATGATTATGATATTGTGATTTTATCTGGTTTGATCTATTGTATATCAGACAAGGCTACTCGAGATAGAGGTCGTGGTAGACCTAGACAGAACATACTAGTGGCAAAAGATCAAGGCAGTGCTACTCATACTCAGATGGATATAACTCCGACTCAGATGAAGATACTGTTAGCCAGATTTCTGTCTTTGCACCCACCGATGTTGAAGGGTACCGAGAATGCATTAGAGTGAGGGCTGGTTGGAGAGTATGGATCAGTAATTTCAATCTCTTGAGTATCCATATGATCGTAGAATCAAGTTAGTTGTTAATCAGTTATTAGATGTTTCTATGAGTTGGTGGATCATGACCAAGAAATCTTTAGAGAGTAGAGGTACGATTTTTACCTGGGATATCTTTAAATCTGAATTTTATAAGCGTTTCTTTCCTACCTCTTACAGAAAAGATAGAAGAGCCGAGTTTGCAAATTTAAAGCAGGGAAATCTGAATGTTTAGGAATATGTTGCTAAGCTCTCAAATTTACTCAGATTTGAGCCTCATGTGGCATCCAATGAAGAAACTAAGGCCAATCACTTCATAAATGGTCTTAACCCTAATATATTTATTTTGGTTAATAGTGGAAGGCCTAATACTTTTGCTGAGGCTCTTGATCGAGCCAAGGGAGCTGAAACCGGTATCATTAGACAGAGAGTTCCTCAGTATATACAATGACCCCAACAGCCACAATATAGACAACAGTTTAGATAGGGTAATAGTGGCGGTAACAATGGCAACATAATAAAGCAGTTTAGGGCTAGAGGCAAGCAATTTAAGAGGCATGGCAGTAATTTTTCGAGTTCTAGTTGATTGATAAAATCTGGTTTAGTTCAGAGCATTGTTATTCAGGCCTGACTTGTGGTCAGTGTGGTGGTAGACATTATACCGATCAATGTAGAGGAGTATCAAGAGCTTGCCACTTGTGTTACCAGGTGGGACACTATGCTCGAGTCTGTGCTAACCGTGGCAATGATATATTTCAGAGTGGGGAATCATCAAGACAGACACCTCAATAGAGACCCCTACAGTTCATTCCTATTAGCATTCAAACCGGTCAGGTCAGAACAAACAGAGTGGCAGCCACAGGGTAGGACAACCACCTAGACAACATGCTCGAGTTTTTGCACTCACTGAGGATGAGGCACATAATGCTCTAGATAATGTTATTGCAGATAATTGTTTTCTCTCAAGTTATTCTGCTTATGTTTTGATTGATACTGGTGCATCACACACTTTCATATTTGAGCACTTTGTCTCCTTACATTCACTGCATTATATGCCATTATCATCTACGTTATCTATTTATACTCCATTGGGAAAAGTGATGAGGTCAGATGAAATGATAAGTGGTTATGAATTTCGTTATGAGGATAATGTCATTGAGCTTGATTGTATTGTGTTGGAGATGTCTGATTTTGACTGCATAGTTGGCATTGACATGTTGACAAGATACAGGGCTACTGTAGATTGTTTTCAGAAGGTTGTTAAGTTTAGACCTGATATGACAGATCATTGGACGTTCTATGGTAAGGGTTCTCAAGTTAAGATTCCTTTGATATATGGTTTTTCCATGACTCGTTTGTTGCAAAAAAGAGCATAATGTTTCTTGATTTATGCAATTGATATTTCAAGGTCAGTACCTAAATTTGTAGATATTCCAATTGTTAGTGAATTTTCAGATGTATTTCCAGATGAAATTCAAGGATTTCCTCCAGTCTGAGATATCGAGTTCAACATTGAGTTGATGCCAGGTACACACCTTATTTCTAGAGCTCCTTATAAGATGGTGCCAATTGAATTGAAGGAATTAAAGGAATAACTTGAGGATCTTTTGGCTAAAGGATATATAAGACCAAGTGTTTCACCTTGGGGTGCTCCGGTTTTATTCGTGAAGAAGAAAGACGGGTCTATGAGGCTTTGTGTCAATTATAGACAGTTGAATAAAGCCACAGTAAAGAATAAGTATCCTTTGCCAAGGATTGATGATCTCTTTGACCAGTTGCAGGGTTCTTCGGTATATTCTACGATTAATTTAAGATCCGGATATCATCAGTTTAGAGATAGAGATGCAGATGTGCCTAAGACTGCTTTTCGTACCAGGTGATTTCAAGTGCTGGTATATCAGTTGATCCGAGTAAAGTGCCAAAAGGCATTTTGTATTTTTGGTTATGCCTTTTGGGTTGACCAATGAACCTGCAGTAATTATGGATTTGATTAATCGTGTGTTTCAAATGTATATAGATCAATTTGTTGTGATCTTCATTGATGATATTCTTATTTATTCAAAATCTGAATTTGAGCATGCCGAGCACTTGAGAGCTGTTTTGCAGATTTTGCGAACTGAAAAGTTATATGCTAAATTATCCAAATCCGAGTTTTGGTTGGAAAGAGTGCTTTTCCTTGGACATGTGATTTCAAGTGCTGGAATATCAGTTGATCCGAGTAATGTTGAGGCAGTCATCAATTGGTCTAGACCGACATCAGTTCCTGAGCTGCGTAGTTTTATGTGTTTGGCAGGCTATTATCGCAGATTTATTGAAGGATTCTCACAGATTTCGAGGCCAATTACAAAGCTGACACAAAAGAAGGCACCATTTATTTGGTCGCAGGCATGTAAGGCTAGTTTTGTTGAACTTAATCAGAGATTGACTAGCGCTCCAGTTCTGACTTTCCCATCAGGTGTAGGAGGATTTACATTGCACACTAATGCTTCACATCAAGGACTGGGTTGTATATTAATACAACATGGCCGTGTGGTTGCCTATGATTCACGACAGCTCAAGCCACATGAGTCCAGATACACAGTGCATGACTTGGAACTAGCAGCAGTTATTTTTCCCTAAAGATTTGGCATCACTACTTGTATGGGGAGACATTTGAGATATTCACTGATCATAAGAGTTTGAAATACCTCTTTTCACAAGCGGAGCTGAACATGAGACATAATCGTTGGTTAGACTTGTTGAAAGACTATGATTGCGAAATAAAATATTATCCAAGCAAGTTTAATGCAGCATCCGATGCTTTGAGCAGAAAAGTATGCAATATGTCCTTGATCACCAGCAGTATATCTGATCTAGTATATGAAAGTTGTCTTTCTGGTTTGGATTTTGTGATAGATACTCAACCTGTAAGAGTATTTATTATTCAGGCAGAGCCAGAGTTATTTGTAAAAATTAGAGAGACTCAAAGGTTATATCAAAGCATTCAGAAATAACTTGAATTCGTCATATCAGGACATCGATGTATGTGAATGATCGTATTGTAGTTCCTAATATTTCAGATTTGAGGATACAGATTTTGTGTGATGCTCAATGTAGTAAGTTCAGTGTACACCCTGAAAGTAAAAAGATGTACAATGACTTGAAGAAACAATTTTGGTGGAAAAGAATTAAATCTGACAAAGCATAATTTGTATCTCGTTGTTTGAATTGTCAACACAAGTGAAAGCTGAAAGGAAGCAACCAGTAGGTCTTTTTCATAGCCTTAAGTTCCAGAATGGAAGTGGAACCATATCACCATGGACTTTGTCACGAAATTGCCAAGGTCGTCGAGGGGTTGCAATGCAATTTGGGTTATCGTTGACAGATTAACCAAGTCTTCGTGTTTCATTCCTTATCAGATGACATATAGGCATGATCAAATGGCCAAATTGTATATCAGAGAAGTTTTGAGATTGCATGGTGTGCTTAAGTCCATTGTATCAGATTATGATCCCAGATTTTCTTCTCATTTTTGGCAGAGTTTACAAGAGGCCCTTGGTACTTGTTTGCATTTGAGTACAGAATATCATCCTCAGATAGACGGACAATCAGAACGTACTATTCAGACATTAGAGGATATGCTAAGAGCTGTAGTGATGGATTTTCGTATAGGTTGGCAGGATTCTTTACCACTTGTCGAGTTTTCTTATAACAACAATTATCAAGTGTGCATTGGAATGTCACCATTTGAAGCACTATATGGCAGAAAGTTTCGATCTCCTCTGTATTGGGATCATTTATCTGAAGCACCAATTGTAGGACCTGATATGATAAGAGATATGACAGAGAAGGTGAAATTGATTTAGAGTCGTATGCGAGCTGCTCATGATAGGCAGGCTATGTATGCGAACATCAGGAGACGACAGTTGATTTTTCAGAAAGGTGACAGAGTTTTTTTTGAAAATATCTCCTTTCCGTGGTACAATTAGATTTGGAAAGAAGGGTAAATTATAACCGAGATTAATAGGTCCGTATGAGATTTTGGAATGTGTTGGTGATTTGGATTATAGATTAGCTCTTCCTCCCGCATTATCAGGTGTTCATGATGTTTTTCATGTGTCTATGTTGAGAAAATATCATCCAGATCCTTCTCATGTACTTTCACCCGACGAGGTTGAGTTAGATCAGACTTTGAGCTATATTGAGAGAACGATTCAGATTCTAGATAGAAAAGAAAGCAACTCAGAAATAAATTGATACTGTTGATTAAAGTACAGTAGAACAGACATGGTGTCGAGGAGGCAACTTGGGAATTAGAAGACAATATGAGACATAAATATCTAGAGTTATTCAAATGAAATATGCTTTTATTCTCGGTCTTACTTTCAGTATTGATCATTACATCGTAAACTTGAAATTGATGATTTGATTTCAAGGACGAAATCTATTTTTGTAGTGGAAGAATTGTAATGCCCAAATTTCAAAAAAAAAAAAATATTGATCATGAGGTTACAATTCAAGCTCTGCGCGCAAGAATAGTAGCGCCTAGGCGCTTAAGCTGCGGGATTTTGGCATTGAGGCGCTGAAAAGCGGTGTTGCGGCGGTACATACGCGAAAAGTGACTATGTAAACCCACTTTTACTCTCACCATTAATTCTCCATCATTTTTCCTCCTCCTTCTCTGTAAGGACCGTGTATCGTATTATCGTAAATCACACTTTGATTATCGATAATTTAAGAAATCTTCATGAGATTACGTATATGATGGATATCATGACAATGAAAGTGAGAAAATAGGTGGTGATAATGAAAGATTGTATTAGAAATTGATTTGTACTTGAAAAGTATGCTGAACCGCGAAAGAAAAGTGACACATGTTATGGTTTCTAGCATAATTATCTGAGTATTAGTTCAAATGAAATGAGGCCAATTTCATTGGAAAGCTAAGACATAGATCTACAACTTTTTTGTTGACCACTTTTGCTAATTTGGATCCTAGGATGTTAGACAGAATAGTTCACACTCGAGCGTGATAATTTACAGCCCGAGAGTGGCACAACCAGCACTCGTGGGCAGAACGTCTCGTGCTCGGGCGCGAGATGTTACCGCCCAAGCGCGATGCAAATGACACTCGGGGGACAGAACGTCTCGCGCTCGGGCATGAGATGTTTCCGTTCGAGCACGGAAGCTGTGAAGGATAAGAACAATATTTTTTTTACGTTTATTTTCATTTTCATTTATCAACTTCGAGAATAAACGAGAGAAACTCGATTTCTATTGTACGAAATCACCTCGAAACACCGTCCAAACGCGAAACAAATTATATATTTGGAATCTTCGCGTCGAGAGCTTTCTATTGAAGTAAGTTTCTTCTAGTTTCAACAGCTCTAATTATTGAAGTGCTGGAATATCATGTATTTGAAGTCAAGAATCATATATGTAGTGGAATAACCGACAAAAAACTATGTTTTGAAGTCAGAATTTAATTATGTTATGATTTTAATTTGATATGAATTTTCAAAGTTTCAAAATATATTTGAAACTTATATTGTTGATTTTGAATGATGTTATTGATTGAAATGAATATGTTATTGATGTAGATAGATTTTTATACTTATATCTTCAAGCTACATCGACTGGAACGAAGAATTGAGGTATGTTGCGATCGAGTAACATACGACAGGTATATGTATCATATGATATATTTTTGATTGATGTGATTTAGAATATATGTCTATATGCCTTATTTGTTGATTTAATTTGGCATACATGACATACACGTTGAGCTATGATCCTTGGATACCTTGATATGATTGGATTTGATTATGGAGTTTGTGAGCACGATGCTATGTTTGGCATTATGTTGCCCTTAAAGAATAGTCATTAGTGGCCCCGATGATTGATTGAGATTTGGGATTTGATAGCGCTTTATCGACGTTATCATGCGAGTATCCCTGATTGAGGCCGGTGTGCCAGCTCAAGAATTGATTTGATAGCGATTCGTTTGATTCTGACATGTGCTCAGTGGATGGGCATTTGACCTGATACCTCCACGACATACATGCATTGCATATCATATATCATTGTTTAGATACTTGTGGTATATATGGTGGTTGTTTCAGACTGAGCTTTGCTTAGCCCAGAGGGGGATGTTGTTGTCTTTGTATGTGGACAATGACAGGTACTCCAGAATATCAGGAGGCCGGAGAGGGTGCTTCTGTATGGAGTCACAGTTTGAGCTGAGGTTTAGTGGTCTTCCCAGCATATATATGTATCTATTTACCAGGGCATGTCCCGAAGATATAAGTTTGTTTGTATGTAGATGTTTTGGATTATGTGTGGGCTTGTTTTAAATTGTGACGTGATGAGACGAAACTATATTATATACTATTTTAAGTATTATAATTACAATTGACACATTTTGGGCTCATTGTAAAGAAAATTTAAACTCATTTTCCGCTGTAATTAATTAACCCTAACATAATTGCATTGTAATAACAATTAAAAGTTAAGGGCCCTACACAGCTTGGTATCAGAGCATAGCTGAGAATACTCGATTGAGTCTTGTGTACACGTAATATGTGTAGAGCCTAAAATCAGTAAACGTAAAACTCATGTATTTATTTAATTATTAAATTATTTAATCAAGTTTAAAACGATTTTTTTTAGATGCATGATTTTTGAAATTACTTTATTTTAAATTATTTATGTTTATGCGATGCACGTTAAATGTTTTCTTAAGTTTCATGTTTCAGGCGATTATTCGATGCGGGATCAAGGAAAAGAGACCGACGACGATTTTGGCAATTTTAAAACGTGGTACTTTATTTAAAGTTAAGAATTGGACATTTTAAGTGATTTATTAAGTTTTAGCATTTTTAAAGCCTAATTTAATTTATTAGGTGATTGTAAGATTTTTAAACTTTTAATGTTTAAGGCATGTGCATTTTATTTCAATTTAGGGGTGCTAGTAATTTAGTGGAGAATTAATATTTTAATTATCATGTAAATTTCTTATTATTTATTTAATTGAGCTAATTAGCCCCTAATTACACCTAATTAATCACACACACGCGTTACACACACTCACACACACTTACATGTTTTTACACACACCATCAGCACACACATTTCATTCCATCTCATTTCAGATTTTTGAGAGAAAAATAAAACCTAGAGTTCTAAGAAAACTCAGCAGCCGTCCCCTCCCATCAAAGATTTCAGCAATCCTCGCCACTTTTCTTCAAGAAATCGTGCCACGTTCGTCTTGGATCAACACTCGCATCTTTCCCGCTTCGGTGTCGTCGTTTCGGTAACGTTAAATATCAAAAGGCATGTATATTATTTTGTTTTTGCATCGATCTTGTCATAGTATAAATTTTGATGTATTTTGTATGAAAACTATGTGAATGTTGTGTAGAAGTTTGAGCAAATATGGTTGGATCACTTTTGAAACTGTTTTTGGATGACAAATCACGATTTTGCTATCATTTTTAACACTGCGATTTTTCGGTGGGCTTTCTGGAAAAACTTTCAACATATGAAATGTAGAAATTTTTGATGTCTTCGATTTGATATAAAATTCGAAATATTTGGATAAGAATTGAGTGAGTTATGACCATTTTCATGGGACTGCTCAAACTGCATTTTCTGAAAAAGTGTTCTTGAAGCTTTATTGTTGCAGGCATCGTTGGGGATCGACAGGTGATCGCTGCTGCATTTATGTATATCGTTAATGATGTTGGGATGGTTATTGACGTTTAATTTTGCGTCATTAGACACTTGGGAGAATGAGTAGTCGTAAAAAAATCGGTTTGTTGTCAAAAGTCGTGTTCACAGGTTTATTGCGTTACTTGTGATGCGTGGTTGTTTTGGGGCAATTGTATAGGTTTGAGTCAGTGTTATAGTATCCTAGGATGGGTCTCAAGGTGTCGATTTATAATCGGGATGATCCAGTTAGGGAGATTAAGTCACAAGCACGGGAATTTTCGTTGGTTTGCTCCCCCCGCATGTACACGGACCCGGGGACGGGCCTTTACACGGGGTCCGTGCCTTTGTTTTCTTCGAAGTGTCAAAATTCCGAGTCTACACGTACCGTTACACGGACCCTGGCATGGGGCCCGCGCCCCTCCTTCTTTCCGAGTATGCCCTTCTAGTATGTACACGGACCTGTAGATGGACCCTTACACGGGGTCCGTGCCTTGGTAATTTCCGTAGAGTTAAGATGCAGTACCTACACGGACCCGGACCCGGACCCGGAGGGGTGGACAGGGTCCACGTCTTACTTATTTGAGGAAAAATATATTGTTTGCTTTGGGGTTCGAGGTCTTCGATTAGTGCGATGATTAAACAAGGTCGAGACATGATAGATTTAGAATGTCGTAAGAAAATGACCGAGTTTGGGTGTAAGCATGGTTGTTATGTCTAAGGTTTGCAAGGTATGAAACGTCCTCTCCTTTTTATTGCTTTAAAAGTAATAGAAATTTTTTTTTTAAACCTCCCCTAGCATCGGCCGAACCATAAAAATATTTTTGACATCATTTTAAAAATAACCATCCAACTGCTATTTAAAAATCCAAAGGAAAATATTTTAAAGCATAAAATCGTCAAACATTTTACCAAACCTAAAAAGCAATAATTTGAAAAAAATAGCCCATACTAAACCTCTCAAAAATCTCTCAAATGCATAAAGAAATAAACTTAAAAATCTTTAACTTAAATCATAAAGTATAATGCGGAAAATGTAGCTCTGGTCCTCGGGTTGTGTGCGCCTTCAGCCCAGTCAAATCACTCATCAAGTCCTCCCTCGACACCACCTGCATCCATCACATCTAGTGAGTCTAAAAACTCAACACACCATAATCTTGATAACGAGTAATACGTAATACAGTCAACATATAACGGTGAAAAATACTTGTACTTAAAATATCGTTTTCATGAAGATGCATAATCATAAACATTTTCGTAAACATTTTCATGATGCATAAAATTTAAACATAAACATTTTCATAACATGCAAACATGAATTTCCTTTTCCTCAACATGACATGACATAAAACCTTAAACATAATAATGAACATTTCCCCCTTTTTTTTTTCCTTTGTTGAATTCAGATTGTTAATTGTGACTTTTCTGACATGACATGACATGACGATGGATCCATCTACATAAAACCACAATACTGGGCGGCGGGGACATTAGCGACACTCTCACCGGTCAACTGAGCCTTGGCCTAACATGATCGAATAGAAATACGATCGTCGGGGCTCCCTCTGGGGCCTTCTCCCATAAATGGGCTCCCTCTGGGGTCTTCTCCCCTCACGATATTCCCATTCTTCCTCAAACCTCATAACCTCATATTCGCAATAATGGAAACACAATCGTCGGGCTCCCACTGGGACCATAACCCTCACGACGTCGCCATTATCAATGAATTAGTCACAATCACTTCACTTCCTTCAACATTTTTCATTCACATCACTTTATAAAAATATGCATAACATAACATTTT
Organism: Primulina tabacum; assembly: GCF_025594145.1. Classification (NCBI taxonomy): domain Eukaryota; kingdom Viridiplantae; phylum Streptophyta; class Magnoliopsida; order Lamiales; family Gesneriaceae; genus Primulina; species Primulina tabacum. The sequence continues at coordinate 55,822 of NW_027459797.1, read as the reverse complement.
GTTTTCGAAACCAAGCATGCAACATGTCTTTTAAATGTCTTCCTTGAATCATAAAAATCACTTAGACATTTAAAAATCATAATTTAATCATGGATACATCATAAACAATAAAAAAAATAATCATAATACCATAAAAACAGTATTTAGGGCACTGCCATAACCTTTACTAATTTCCTGGTGTAAAAAGACCGTTTTACCCCTAGACTAAACATTTTACGTTTTCGATTTTTTTCTTGATTTCATGACTCTAACATGTCCCTAATAATTATTTAAGCCTAAATTAATTTTTCCCATAATTTTATTTGGCTTAAAACTTAGACTTTTCATTTATCCTTATTTAATTGTTTTGACGGTGTTTTAATCCCGAAAAATCTCAAACTTTAATATAAAATTCCTAAATTCTAAATTTATTCTTTTTATATTATTTTAGCCCTTATGGACCACGACTCGACCCCCGTGAGTTGTTTTCCAATTTTCTTCTTTTTGAAAGCCCTATTTGACACTTAAACTTCGACCCCGAGCCAACTTTTGATTTTCACGAGTTACCCCTGGACCACGTCGAGCCAAAACTTGCCCAACATCCCAAAGTAACCTACTGGACTCTAACTCTGACAAGAAAACAATCCTAAAGCAAAAAACGTGGACCCTCTACACACACTTATGCTGGACGAGAATTTGGGTATGCATGGACTCTAAGATTTACGCATGCAGGGACCTAGCCGATGACTCTAGTCACAAACCAACCTGATGTGCACCCCCTAAGGACCCTAAGGACCAGACCTGGCCCATCCCAGACCCCCTGAACCGCGCGCACAAGCTGGTGCGAAGTGCAGAACCCTGCACGCGATTTCCTGGATTCTCGAGTAGAAGTCCCTCATGCAAAGGACTCCTCGTCGCCTCTCAACTCGAGTCCTAGCATGGCTAGGACTCTTCCCTGGTCTCCCCCACGCCCCTGTATAGCTCCTGGACAAGAGCCGCACCAAGCCCGGCCGTGAGGACCCCTAACCGAACCCATGTTCTTCCCATGACAGCAACTTACGTTTTATTTGGTGCTCTTCAATTTCCAGCGTGTGTGGTGCGCTTACAGGACCCTAACTCACGTGTAAACCCTTGTAAATCATGGCCTAGATCATGGCAGTCCTTAAACAACATAAAATCATGATTTAAGAATCAAAAACCTTGCTTAACATATCATGCTATGATCCAAAACGAAAATTTAGAAAATGGGCACTTGTTTTTCTTTCATGTTTTTCATGCATCCAATAATTTAAACATTAATATGATATGATGGATGAGAAAATGGAGATTAGGGTGTGCCTTTGCGTAATATACGCTCGAATATACGTTGACGACGAAGAACGGGACGCGACTATGGCTTCCACTTGGCTTGTTGCCTTTCGAAAAGTCCTTCTTAATGCCCAAGTGTGTGCAGCCGTGAGTTTTAGAGAGGGGACAGGAGTTTTCAGAGTTTTAAATGGGGTGGCCGATCTCTTGATTCAAAGGTAGACTAGGGTTTTGTTTTAATTAACACATTAAATAATAATCTAATCACTAAGTAGGCTTTAGGCCTATTAAGCCATATAATTAAGCCCATTAGTTAAATTAAGATTTAAACAAAATACTAGCAAAGTTTTTCTTTAATTAAAATGTGAATTTATTAGCCGGGTTGCCAAAAAGCTCGTATTTTAGTTGAAAAACCAACACCGATAAAATTTACGTCCCGGCGTATAAAATCACCTCAAAACCCTTATTTTCGAAAATACTGACAAGCATCGGCCATATTTTAAAATAAAAAAATGATCATTTAATAAAATCATTTTTCATTTTCAGCCCTCGGTCCCCGTTCCTCGATCGTCACTTGAATATTCCTAAAAATACCACTAAATGCATGATGATAATAAAAGTCTAATTCAGCATATAAACAAGTATGTCACATAATTAATTAGCAAGTAAAATCAATTAATTACTCAATTTTTCATAATTTCCTAGATTCGCATGCAGTTGGATTACGTCGTCTTAATTTTGGACTTTACAATTCCTCCCCCCTTAAATAAAATTTCGTCCTCGAAATTAGAACTTACCGAATAGATCCAGACAGCGACTCTTCAAGTCCCTCTCGGTTTCCCAAGTAGCTTCCTCTTCCGAGTGATTCAGCCACTTGACCTTGACCATTGGAATGACTTTGTTACGCAATCGTCTTTCTTGTCTAGCCAGAATCTGGACAGGTCTTTCTTCATACGACATATTTGGAGTTAGTTGAATAGGTTCATAATCAAGCACATGTGATGGGTTAGACATGTACTTCCGCAGCATCGAAATGTGGAACACATTGTGAACTCCAGAAAGTGCGGGTGGCAATGCCACTCTATAAGCTAGTGTCCCAATCCTCTCCAAAATCTCGAATGGGCCAATAAATCTAGGACTAAGCTTGCCCTTCTTGCCAAAACGCATAACACCCTTCATGGGTGCTATCTTCACAAACATGTGGTCGCCTACTGCAAACTCCAAGTCCCTTCGTCTTTTGTCCGCATAACTCTTTTGTCGGCTTTGTGCAGTCTTCATTTTATCACGAATCTTGACTACAAGCTCAGCTGTTTCTTCAATCACATCTGGACCAATGTCTCTTCTTTCCCCAACCTCGTCCCAATGAATAGGAGATCTACATTTTCTTCCATAGAGTGCCTCAAAAGAAGCCATCCCAATTGATGATTGGAAACTATTGTTGTAGGTGAACTCCACTAGAGGTAACTTGGGTTCCCAATTGCCTTGGAAATCAATAACACATGCTCGCAGTAGATCTTCCAAAATCTGTATAACTCTTTCTGGCTGACCATCGGTTTGAGGGTGGAACGCTGTACTGAACAATAACTTGGTCCCCATCGCTGCATGCTGACTCTTCCAAAAAGATGAAGTGAATCGTGGGTCTCTGTCAGAAACAATAGATACCGGTATCCCATGCAGACGAACTATCTCCCGAATATATAACTCTGCATACTGTACCATGGTGAATGTCGTCTTAATAGGTAGAAAATGCGCTGATTTCGTAAGACGATCCACTATCACCCAAATGGCATTGAATCCTTTAACTGTCTTTGGCAATCCCACAACAAAGTCCATAGTGATGTTCTCCCATTTCCACTCGGGGATAGGGAGTGGTTTTAATTTTCCCGCTGGTCTTTGATGCTCTGCTTTGACTTGCTGACAAGTCAAACACTCAGATACATATATCAGAATGTCCCTCTTCATGCCTGGCCACCAATATAACAACTGCAGATCTCTATACATTTTTGTGCTACCCGGATGAATGGAATATGGTGTGTCATGGGCTTCCTTCATAATAAGTTTTCTCAAGGAATCATCCCTAGGAACCCATAGACGGTCTCTATAACGGACCAAGCCATCCACTACTGAATATAAATTCCGGCCCTTGGCTTCATCTCTAGCTATCCACTTTTGCAACTGCTCATCAGTAGACTGCCCATCACGAATTCTGTCTCTCAAAGTCGACTGTACTGAATATGTGGCAAGATTAGGGACCTCGCCCCTAGCATACAGTGTAAGCTCAAACCGCTGTATCTCGGACTGCAACGGTCTTTGGAGTGATAAATGAGTGATAACTGCTGCTTTTCTACTCAATGCGTCTACCACTACATTAGCTTTCCCTGGATGGTAGCTAATGTCACAATCATAGTCCTTTACCAATTCAAGCCATCTGCGCTGTCTCATATTCAACTCCTTTTGGGTGAAGAAGTATTTCAAACTTTTATGATCGGTGAATATCTTGCACTTCTCCCCATAAAGGTAGTGTCTCCAAATTTTTAGTGCAAAGACTACTGCTGCAAGCTCAAGATCATGGGTAGGGTAGTTCTTTTCATGAATTTTCAGCTGTCTTGACGTATAGGCGATAACTCAGTCGTTTTGCATCAGAACTGCACCCAAACCAAGCTTAGAAGCGTCGGTATAAAGAACATACTCCCCTTGCCCCGATGGCATAGATAACACTGGTGCGGATATCAAGGCTTGCTTCAACTTGTCAAAACTATCTTGACACTCGGATCCCCAGCTAGTCCCAAGAAACTGCGAATCTCGGTGACACTCTTCGGTATTGGCCATTCTTTTACTGCCTCAACTTTACTCGGATCAACTTCTACGCCATCACTAGAAATGACGTGGCCTAAGAACGGCACTCTGTCAAGCCAAAACTCGCACTTGCTGAACTTTGCATATAGCTTTCTGTCTTGTAATACCTGCAGTTCGATCCTCAAATGACGGCTATGCTTATCTCTGTTCTTGGAATAGATCAATATGTCATCAATGAAGACAATAATAAACTGATCCAGATATGGCTGAAATACGCGATTCATGAGATCCATGAAGATCGCTGGCGCATTGGTCAACCCGAATGGCATGACCATAAACTCATAGTGCCCATATCTCGTGCGAAACGCTGTCTTGTGAACGTCAGACTCTTTGACTTTCAACTGGTGGCATCCAGATCGCAGATCAATCTTAGAAAATATCGATGCTCCTTGCAACTGATCAAATAAATCTTCAATTCTTGGCAGTGGATACTTATTTTTGATAGTGACCCGATTAAGCTCCCGATAATCGATACAAAGACGCATGGTACCATCTTTCTTTTTCACAAACAATACCGGAGCGCCCCATGGAGAGTAACTAGGGTGAATGAAACCCTTGTCTAGCAATTCTTGGATTTGATCTTTTAGTTCTTTCATTTCAGCAGGTGCTAGACGATAAGGTGCTTTAGATATAGGAACAGTGCCCGGCATAAGATCAATAGAGAATTCCACTTCACGATCGGGCGGAATGCCAGAAACGTCGTCGGGAAAGACGCTAGGAAAATCTCTCACAATATCAACATCTTCTATCTTCTGACTAATGGATTCATGTGTAGTAGTCACACATGCTAGATAAGCTTGACATCCACGCTTAATAAGCTTCCTCGCACATAGACAAGAGATAATGTGCGGCATTTGCTTGTTTCTTGCCGCCTCAAAGACAAAAGATTTACCACTAGGTGGCCTAATAGATACTGATCGCTGACGAAAATCAATCGATGCTCTATTCGCTGATAGCCAATCCATCCCAAGTATAATATCGAATTCGGGCATAGGAAGCACAATAAGATCTGCCCGAACAACATCTTTGAATAACCAAAGCTCCAGATTCTTAACAATCTTAGACGTGAGCATCTGATCGCCGGATGGAATAGAAACTTTGAAACCCAAACCCATATCTTGAGGAGTAATTTTCAGTCTTTTTATGAAGGTTTCAGATATGAAAGAGTGTATAGCTCCTGAACCTAGCAATGCATGGGTAGCTACACCTAAAATGATGATCCTCCCTGCGATGAAAATTATCTTATATATCATTTCGCGTTGAATCTTAAGGATTTAATATCATTAATTTCCAAAGTTATAAGAAGGTTTCGTGTTGAACTTAAACGTTTCTAGGAAAAATTGCACTTTAGTCCCTCAACTTGAAATTTGCAAAATTGACCCCAAAATTTTTTAATTATTGCAATTAAGTCGTTATATTATTCGAAGTTCTGATTTAGCTCGTCCTGTTTCGAGAATTACATTTTGATCCTTAAGATTTCAGAAATTGCACTTAGGTCCCTTATTTTCGAATTGTTGCATTATAGTCCCTTTAATTTTCGAAAAATTACGTTTTAGACCTTAAAATTTTGAAATTTGCACAATTACCCCCCAATAATTCGAAATCCCTCTTAATTATGATTTTCTTTAATTTTGGCCCTAAAACTTTTCACTTGGAATCAATTTATCCTTCACATAGAATAAGGCACAAAATTCAAATAATTTCTATGGTTTCTAACATCAACACTTAACTCCCACTAAGTAGAACATGCAACCTAATTTATTCTAGGTTGAATCTTGGTCCCAGATCCATAATATTAACCAATTTAACATTTCATGCAATAATAAGCAATATAAAAATGTTAAATAACTAGGTTACCCGTGATGGGTGTAGTGTCTGCCTCTCCCTCAGCATCCTCGGCATTCATAACATAAGCTCGGGCCGTAGTAGCTGCTTTCCTCTTTGGGCAGTCATTGGCTTTGTGTCCATCCTCCTTGCAGTAGAAACATTTAAACGATCCCCATTCACACTTGCCAAGATGTCCCATTCACACTTGCCAAGATGTGGGCGGTTGCATTGTTTGCATAGTTGCCTCTCAGCAGGCTTTGGTGTTCCAGGATTTTGTGGCTTTGGTGGCGCTGGCTTCTTGACTTGACCTTGGGGCTTTTGAGGCCCTTGAGGTCTAGGAGGACCCGTATTTGGCTTCTTATTTGGCTTATTGTTATTCTGATAGTGCTGCCTCTTGCGCTGAATCTCAAACTCAATGTCCCTCGAGGACTGCTCAGCCTGATATGCATAAGTAACTGCCATAGCATAATTCTCCAGACGCATCATCATAACTTTATCTTGAATGGTAGGTTGTAGGCCATACATAAAGTGTCTGAGCTTTTCTTCAGCATCCCTGGCAATAAGAGGCACAAAGTGGCAACCCCTATCAAACTTCTTCACAAATTCAGCAACAGTGGCATCTCCCTGGCGAAGAGCCATGAATTCCCTCTTTATTCGGCTCCTTGAATCCGGGGTGAAATATTTCTCATAGAACTTCGTCTTGAACTGTGCCCAAGTGAGTGTGGCAAGGTCGACACCGTGCTCGGCTCCTTCCCACCATAAAGAAGCGTCGTCTCTAAACAGATAAGTGGTACATCTCACCCGGTCCGCATTCCCCATATCAAGATAGCGAAAATGTACCTCAAGTGAACGAATCCAACCCTCTACAGCGAAAGGATCGGTAGTGCCAGAAAATTCCTTCGGCCCTAGCCTCCGGAACTGCTCATAAACATCCTGCTGTGGCCTAGTCGCCTGCTGCTGCTGCATCTGCTGTAACTGCTGTTGTAACTGTTGCTGCTATAACTGCTGCTGCTGTGCTTGCTGCTCGAAGAGACGAGCCATCCCCTCAAGTGCACGTGTAGCAGCATCCCGTGGTGGTGGCGGTGGAGGTCCATTCCCTTGACTATTTCCTCGACGGTTAACACTGTTTTCAGCTTGATTCTCATGAACGGGTGCAAGTCTAGGAGGCATTATATCTGAATGTTTTCCAAATTCTAACGTAACCAACATGCATTTAAATCTAAGTTCTCTAATCATGTAACACATCCTGACTTAATTAGCATTTTAAACATGCAAGGCAATACTACTCAAAAAGCTATTAAACATGTATCATAAACATAATATCCATAACGTCATGCAGGTTAAATCATATAGAATCACATAAAGCAAGTAAAACTTACAACTTGAGGCTTGACGACTGATCTTCCCGGCGCTGATGGTGGCACAATTCTTTACAGGACCTTTGCTCTGATACCAACTGAAACGTCCTGTCCTTTTTATTGCTTTAAAAGTACTAGAAATTTTTTTTTAAAACCTCACCTAGCATCGGCCGAACCATAAAAATATTTTTGACATCATTTTAAAAATAACCATCCAACTGCTATTTAAAAATCCAAAGAAAAATATTTTGAAGCATAAAATCGTCAAACATTTTACCAAACTTACAAATTAATAATTTGAAAAGAGTAGCCCATACTAAACCTCTCAAAAATCTCTCAAATGCATAAATAAATAAACTTAAAAATCTTTAACTTAAATCATAAAGCATAATGCGGAAAATGTAGCGCTGGTCCTCCGGTTGTGTGCGCCTTCAGCCCAGTCAAATCACTCATCAAGTCCTCCCTCGATACCACCTGCATCCATCACACCTAGTGAGTCTAAAGACTCAACACACCATAATCTTGATAACGGGTAATACGTAATACAGTCAACATATAACGGTGAAAAATACTTGTATTAAAATATCGTTTTCATGAAGATGCATAATCATAAACATTTTCGTAAACATTTTCATGATGCATAAAATTTAAACATAAACATTTTCATAACATGCAAACATGCATTTCCTTTTCCTCAACATGACATGACATAAAACCTTAAACATAATCATGAACATTTCCCCCCCCCCCCTTTTTTTTTCTTTTGTTGAATTCAGATCGTTAATTGTGACTTTCCTGACATAACATGACATGACGATGGATCCATCTACATAAAACCACAATACTGGGCGGCGGGGACATCAGCGACACTCTCACCGGTCAACTGAGCCTTGGCCTAACATGATCAAATAGAAATACGATCGTCAGGGCTCCCTCAAGGGCCTTCTCCCATAAATGGGCTCCCTTTGGGGCCTTCTCCCCTCACGATATTCTCATTCTTCCTCAAACGTCATAACCTCATATTCGCAATAATGGAAACACGATCGTCGGGCTCCCATTGGGACCATAACCCTCACGACGTCGCCATTATCAACGAATTAGTCACAATCACTTCACTTCCTTCAACATTTTTAATTCACATCACTTTATAAAAATCATGCATAACATAACATTTTGTTTTCGAAACCAAGCATGCAACATGTCTTTTAAATGTCTTCCTTAAATCATAAAAATCCCTTAGACATTTAAAATTCATAATTTAATCATGGATACATCATAAAGAGTAAAAAAAATAATCATAATATCATAAAAACAGCATTTAGGGCACTGCCATGACCTTTACTAATTTTCCGATGTAAAAAGACTGTTTTACCCCTGGACTAAACATTTTACGTTTTCGATTTTTTTCTTGATTTCATGACTCTAACATGTCCCAAATAATTATTTAAGCCTAAATTAATTTTTCCCATAATTTTATCTGGCTTAAAACTTAGACTTTTCATTTATCCTTATTTAATTGTTTTGACGGTGTTTTAATCCCGAAAAATTTCAAACTTTAATATAAAATTCCTAAATTCTAAATTTAGTCTTTTTATATTATTTTAGCCCTTATGGACCACGATCGACCCCCGTGAGTCGTTTTCCAATTTTATTCTTTTTGAAAGCCTTATTTGACACTTAAACTTCAACCCCGAGCCAACTTTTGATTTTCACGAGTTACCCCCGGACCATGTCGAGCCAAAACTTGCCCAACATCCCAAAGTAACCTACTGGACTCTAACTTTGACAAGAAAATCATCCTAAAGCCAAAAACGTGGACCCTCTACACACATCTATGCTGGCCGAGAATTTGGGTATGCATGGACTCTAAGATTTACGCATGCAGGGACCTAGCCCATGACTCTAGTCACAAACCAACCTGATGTGCACCGCCTAAGGACCCTAAGGACCAGACCTGGCCCAGCCCAGACCCCCTGAACCGCGCGCCCAAGCTGGTGCGAAGTGCAGAACCCTGCACGCGATTTCCTGGATTCTCGGGTAGGAGTCCCTCATGCAAAGGACTCCTCGCCGCCTCTCAACTCGAGTCCATTTGACACTTAAACTTCAACCCCGAGCCAAATTTTGATTTTCAAGAGTTACCCCCGGACCACGTCGAGCCAAAACTTGCCCAACATCCCAAAGTAACCTACTGGACTCTAACTTTGACAAGAAAACCATCCTAAAGCCAAAAACGTGGACCCTCTACACACACCTATGTTGGCCGAGAATTTGGGTATGCATGGACTCTAAGATTTACGCATGCAGGGACCTAGCCGATGACTCTAGTCACAAACCAACCTGATGTGCACCCTTTAAGGACCCTAAGGACCAGACCTGGCCCAGCCAGGACCCTTTGAACCGCGCGCCCAAGCTGGTGCAATGTGCAGAACCCTGCACGCGATTTCCCGGATTCTCGGTTAGGAGTCCCTCATGCAAAGGACTCCTCGCCGCCTCTCAACTCGAGTCCTATCATGGCTAGGACTCTTCCCTGGTCTCCCCCACGCCCCTGGCTAGCCCCTGGACAAGAGCCGCACAAAGCCCGGCCGTGAGGACCCCTAACCGAACCCATGTTCTTCCCATGACAGCAACTTACGTTTTATTTGGTGCTCTTCAATTTCCAGCGTGTGTGGTGCGCTTACAGGACCCTAACTCACGTGTAAACCCTTGTAAATCATGGCCTAGATCATGGCAGTCCTTAAACAACATACAATCATGATTTAAGAATCAAAAACCTTGCTTAACATATCATGCTATGATCCAAAACGAAAATTTAGAAAAGTGGCACTTGTTTTTCTTTTATGTTTTTCATGCATCCAATAATTTAAACATTAATATGATATGATGGATGAGAAAAGGGAGATTAGGGTGTGCCTTTGCGTAATATACGCTCGAATATACGTTGACGACGAAGAACGGGATGCGACGATGGCTTCCACTTGGCTTGCTGCCTTTCGAAAAGTCCTTCTTAATGCCCAAGTGTGTGCAGCCGTGAGTTTTAGTGAGGGGAGAGGAGTTTTCAGAATTTTAAATGGGGTGGCCGATCTCTTGATTCAAAGGTAGACTAGGGTTTTGTTTTAATTAACACATTAAATAATAATCTAATCACTAAGTAGGCTTTAGGCCTATTAAGCCATAAAATTAAGCCCATTAGTTAAATTAAGATTTAAATAAAATACTAGCAAAGTTTTTCTTTAATTAAAATGTGAATTTATTAGCCGGGTTGCCAAAAAGCTCGTATTTTAGTTGAAAAACCAACAACGATAAAATTTATGTCCCGGCGTATAAAATCACCTCAAAACCCTTATTTTCGAAAATACTAACAAGCATCGGCCATATTTTAAAATAAAAAAAATAATCATTTAATAAAATAATTTTTCATTTTCATCCCTCGGTCTCCGTTCCTCGATCATCATTTGAATATTCCTAAAAATACCACTAAATGCATGATGATAATAAAAGTCTAATGCAGCATATAAACAAGTATGTCACATAATTAATTAGCAACTAAAATCAATTAATTACTCAATTTTTCATAATTTCCTAGATTCGCATGCAGTTGGATTACGTCGTCTTAATTTTGGACCTTACAAGGTAAGTATTCGAATAATTGTTAGTATGTTGCAGCTGTGGCCCCAAGCGATATCCAACGAATCTCTCAACGCAAAGTAAGTATGTTCGACGTGCAAAAAAAGAAAATATTTCACGTTTTTGAGGTATGCTAAATGTCTTGTGACCAAATTATGTATGTGATTGAAAAGCGATAAAGCATGACCAGGGACCAATCCAGCCCGTTAAAGCATGAACGGATTTAGATCAGGATTGGAAAGCGGTAAATCATGACCAGGGACCAATCCACCCGTTAAAGCATGAACGGGGATCTAATGTATGTGGTAATGTACTTTCCCTACCAGCCCAGTACTGTGCTTTACTCTGATCAGACACTTTTATGTATGTGTCACTTGCTTTGAAACATATCTCTACGCAAAATGATGTTATGTATGCTCAAGTATGTATGATGCAAGTATGTTTAAGAAAAATTTTATGATGATGGCACGTCTACGTTTATGCTACTACGTTCATGTTTCAAGTATGTTTATGATGTCACGTTCAAGTTTCAAGTATGTACACTCTATTTTAAAGATGCATGTGGTTTTATTACGTATTACTTGTTATTTTCAGTTTATACATGTTGAGTCTTCAGACTTACTCGACTTGATCGATGCAGGTGAGGATGACTTTGAGGAGACGAGGGGTGGGGACCAATGAGTCGGCTTGGACTGAGCAAGAGGCTAAACCCAAGGACCGCCCATGTTTTTAAGAAATTATGAAATGTTTCAAATACTCTGATTTCACGTTATTGTTTACGATATTTAATCAATTATTTTTCTTTAGCAAACTTTATTAGTGATCTCTTTTATTACAAATATTTTGGTTGAACAATCGATTGATGACCGAAATTGTTAGAGTAGATGCACGTCGAGCCAAGTGTTGGCCGAGTGTTCACAATGAAACTCTATGTATAAACAGTCTTTATTTTAATAATATTTGAATTTATCATTTTGGCACTTTTTTATCTGTATACCCATGCTAGTTGCATAGATAAAGTCCTTGAATGTACAAATAGTAGAAAGAATATGAGATGCTCATATGATGAGTATCATGAAACTCATATTTGTAATACTGTATATTCTAAACGGTTCCTAGTTGATTCAGCCGCCACTAAGAAGGATATAGGCCGCTCGAGTTCGAGACTAGTATCTGCGATGTGAGTACCATGTTTCATTGGTAGGGGACATTGTGATGTCCGAGCATGCAGATAGGTGCTCCTGGTAGAGTGCACTGAACAACCCTCCATAAAGGACTTTCCAAGTGGTTCTCACTTATCGAGTGGAAAAGTCCTAGTTTATGGTTGTACACCATTAGTCCTTATGACCCGGGACAACATTGAGACTCTATGTGCTAGAATTACACTTTGTCTTGTTTGCCGACTCTCATGGGGTCATCAGGTGGCAAGGTTGGGTGTTCTGTCGAAACATATAGGAGTCGATGCATTGTAGTCGTGGATTCACCGCTTACCTTCGGGTATAGATATCCTATGTGTTCTCATGTGTATGTAGTTTGAAATCTCTGATCAGAGTATGGTGGTAATTATGAAAGGGGTTTCATAGATTACACCATCGATGCAACTACGACATGACACATAGTATCGATTCATTGACAACTCTCGATATACCAATGTTTGTCGAATCGGTCGGGATATATGAGTTGAAGGGACCGTACTGTATGCTAACCATAATTAAAGGGTTCTTGCAGGCACTATCATTTGATACCTAGGGAATCATGTAAGCGATGCTGCTAGGCGTTTAACATGGTTGGTTGGGTACTATCAGACTTGAGTTCTGACGTTCTTGTTATCAAGGAGTTGATAAGTAAGAATGGAGCAATTGGGGTATGCTCGTATAAGGACATGTTTAGTCCGAATCACATGGAGATGTGAACCCACGGTTAGTTGTATCAATGAACCATTGAGGGCCACACAAGTACTAGCTTTCTAGATCCCGTTGAGAAGTAAAATAGTTCAAAGTGTTGAACAGCTTATAAATGAGTCTATAAGCGTAAGGAAAAATAGAAGTATGACTTCTATGAGAGAAATGTAATTTTTAATTTATGAATGTGTTCCTAAATTAAGACTAGGCCAAGTGAATAATGTATTTGAAAATTGTGATTTTCATAAACATTGTTATGGACTAAATTAAATTAATTCAAGTGTTGAATTAATTAAACACTAGTGAGCCTGGTAGAGTCCAAATAATTAAATTAATTCAAGTGTTGAATTAATAACATTGGGCCTTGTAGAGCCCAATTGGAAATAATTATTTAACTAGTGGGCTTGAGTAAAATCAAGTAAAGTTTAATTGGGCTCAAATATGTTTGAGACAAGTAAATTAAAAAGTCCATGGGCCCTTTGTAAATGTTACAAGCCCACTAGGTTTTGCATGCTTGGGAGATGAAGAGTTGTGATTACTTTTGATTAAAATATTGGCATGGCATGCGCATGCTTCCTTTAGCTTTCCCACAACCAAGACAACTCATTCACTCCCATTCTCAGTCTTTGGCCGAAAATTCAAGGGGATTTCTCTCCTCATTTTTCTCTCCATTTTTGTTCTTCAATTGTTGGAGAAACAATTCACTTCTCAAAGAAAAATCCTCATATTTTTCTAGCGCAAAATATGAGTGGATCTTCCTAGCTAGTGGTGGGCCTAATTTTGAACAAGGAGTTTTCAAAAGAAGCTTGTAGAAGGTCTTGCTATTGAAGAGCTTAGTTGCTTGACAACTAAGTTGGAGCCATCATCGGTATAATTTCTTAACACCCTATGTACGACAAAGGTGTTTAGTATATGTTACACACTAGTACTAAGGTGCTCGATTTTTCTCTTGCAAAAACCGAAAATTTTGTACCTTCCGTTGCGCATTCGGGCACCTAAAATCGATCCCTTACAGAAATTTGATAGTTTATTTTGTATTTAAGAAAATTTTAATTTTTCCACAAATTTCAAGTAGTTCAAAATAGGGCACGTTAAAGTTGGTATCAGAGCGGTGTTCTTGTAAATGGTTATGCCTACTGCCAGCTGCGAGAAGCTCATGAAGTCACACCTCAAGTCTCTAAGTTTTAAGGTTTTAAATTATTTCATATATTAAGCATCAAGTCATGATTTCAGCATGTGCATATTTAAATTCAAATTACGTGCATCTTATGATATTAGTATTTTGTTCATGCATGTTGGGTTTACGTGTTGGGTAAACCTTGGAAAAGTATGTCTCCCAGACGTAGGATTGTGCGTGAAGCATGCGATGAGAATAGGGAAGCCCAGGATGGGGAGAGGGTCACTCCCCCTCGTCCACCCCCAGATATGCAGGCTCAGATACTTGCAGGGATGACCCAGTTCTTCGCACAATTTGCGGGGAACCAGACTGCGGTAGACACAGGGGCGAGGCCCAGACCGAAGGAAGTTTATGAGAGGTTTAAGAGGATGGATCCGAAGGAGTTCTCGGAGACTACTGACCTGATGATAGCGGAAGGATGGATTAAGTCCATCGAGGTAATTTTTGCGTTTATAGAGCTGCAGGATGCAAACCGAGTTAGATGTGCCACCTTCTTGTTGACTGGAGACGCCAGGCTTTGGAGGGAAAGCGCGTCAGTGTCAGTGAACTTACAAACACTGACGTGGAATGGGTTCAAGGAGGTTTTCTACTTAAAGTACTTCATTAAAGAAGTACTCTCCCGCCTGACCAGGGAGTTCATGACGCTGCGATAGGGAGACATCAACGTGGCAGACTTCGTCATGGAGTTTGAGAGGGGGTGTCACATTGTGCCCCTGGTTGCAAATGATGTCCGGGAGAAGCTGAGACATTTATGGATGGGTTGCGGCTGATCTTGCGCCGTGTTGTTCGAGTTGCTGGTCTTACGACTTATACAGTTTCCGTGTCGAGAGCTTTGGCGGCAGGGTAGGACCAGAGAGACATTGAGGTCGATAGGCTTGGCAAGAGGCCCCATCAGGCACCTTGTCTTGAGGAATATTTGTAAGTCATTAAAAAACTTAGGATTAAGTGGATATGAGTACTGGAATTAAGTTATCTAAGACAACTTGGGTTGTGGAAGGTTTAATTTCAAGTGATCATACGGGGATATTGGGTGAAATAAAAACAAAAAGGAATTAGTTGTATTCAACATAGTTACTAATGATCGAATATTAAGATTTTTATCGAGTAAGAAATCAAAAATCTTTATATGAGGATTCTAGAATTAAGTGGTTATAAGTGAAGTTGATTTATTGGAATTAGTCCATCATTAACAGGGGGAAACTTATTAAGCTTTATACGTTAGAATGAATTAAGTATTGAGGTTACGTCAAAGTGTGACATTCGTTCAAATGAGGAAGGTTTAAATGTCTTAGGCCTCAACTATAATATAATTGGGAAGGAAATAGTTTAAACATGTGTTTGATGGTAGGAAGGTTTTATTATCTAAGCAGAATATCGATATTATATATTTTGGGGTTTTATGGATTAATGTTACTCGAAATTCAAGATTAGCAATGCAGAGTTCAAAATCAGTACACATAAAACCATGCATTATTTAATTGTCAAATCATTTATTTAATTTAAAATGAGTTTAGTAATGCATAATTTGTGAAATTTGCATTATTTTAAATTATTTATGTTTATGTGATGCAAGTTAAAATGTTTTCTCGAGTTTCATGTTTCAGGCGATTATTCGATGCGGGATCGAGGAAAAGAGACCGGTGGCGATTTTGGCAATTTTAAAATGTGTTATTTTATTTTTAAGTGAGGATTGGGACATTTTAAAAGATTTATTTAGTTTGACCAATTTTAAAAGCCTAATTTAATTATTAGGTGATTTTAAGATTTTTTTTAAAACCTTTAAGGATGTAGTACTTATGCATTCTAATTTTTTTTAACCAAGATATTTTATTCAAGATTATTAGGGGTTAGCATTTTAATTATTTGTTAATAGAGTTAGTATTTTAATTAGCAAAGTAATTGGCTAATTAAGCCAATTTTTATTCCCCTAACTATGCAATAACATGCACACACACACACTTGAACACACACATACACATCCATTCATTTCATATTTTTGAAAAGAAACCTAGGGTTCTAAGAGTTTTGATGCTTCGTTTCGTGTCGATAGTCGTTGGTTGCATTAGAAATCGTAGGAAAAAAATTGGTGTCAAAATTTGGGTTTACGGATTTGTTGCTTGTTTGGTGTGCGTCAACGTTTGGGACACTTTGTGGAGTCGAGTCAGTGCCATAGTGTCCTAGGATGAGTCTCGAGGCGTTGTTCACTGTCCGTGTAATCGAATTTGGAGAGTATAAGTTTCTGAGTTGCGGAGTCCAGAACACTTGTGGGGACCCGGGCTCTAACTCAATTCTTTTCGGGATTAATCGGATCTTTATTCAAAAATGTGGGTCAAAATTTTGCTTTTTAACATTAATTCAAATGTATATAAACAGCATAAGATAGTTCTTCATTTTATTTCAATAAACATAATTACTTGTGTTGTTCTAATACATTCATATAAACCAGTATTTAATACAAACTACAACCACAAGTAGTACAAGTCTCGTAAGAAACAACTAGTAATCTTCTGCGCCCGAAGTCACCACGCTATCTCGAACTCATCTCTGTCGTGACCTAGATCCTGCCCCACCTGTTGTTATGCACACATACAGACATAACAACAGCCGGAAACTCCGGTGAGAACAAATCCCAGTATAAAACATGTATGCATGCTAATACATAGTCATAAATCATGCATGAAAGCAATAACAATGGGTTCCATAGTCTATGAAACCAATCTATATGAGCATGCAATTCAAATGAAATCATGTCTTGACTAGACTCGACTCTACTCTAGGGATCCCGGTGTGAATAAAACGTCACTGTCTGTCACCTACCCTCCCAACCGGGGTAACTGTACGTCGTCTTATTCCTAGACTTCGGTCATGTATGTATCGAATGTCTACAATCGGAGTGAATCTGATCCGAAGCGTCGATACCACCGAACATCTAGTTTGGCAAGTCTGCCAATGACTCTCCTATCTCAAAGGCTTGAATATAAATCTATAAACAAGACAGCATCATATCAAGAGATTTGAATATAAATCTATAAACAAATCAAATTCATATCAAAAGATAAACAACAATTCTAGTATGTGATTTGGTTGGGAAACTCAAATTGAATCTCATTTGAGTTGTGTCTTCCCCAAACAAAACATGAATTATACCTTTCTTGTCATTGGAATAATTCGAAGTCTCGAAGTAGGGATATCGAACCTGTCAATCCAAATCTGAAATGACAATGTTGAGATGCACAATATCAAATCATAACTCCAACTAATGCTAGTATGGTTTAATATCAAATCTTGATACAATTCGACGGTATAACGGCATATTTTCTCGATACCGATCATCCAATAAAAATCAACATATTATCCACAAGCCATAACATCAATAACAACAATCATAATCTCCCGAAATCTGCGTTATCTCAACTCATACAAGATGGAATTTCATAACAATAGCATACAGTGTCCGTTCTTCGATCCGGTTGCAAATATACTATGTCCAACATGTCAAGAATACATAATAACCATCATATCATAATTTTTCAACACATGGAATCTAAATCATGCTGAAGCATAACCCAACTTACATCCTCTTGTAGCCTTTGAAGTGAGGAACAAGAATCTAAGCTTGGATTAACTTTTGGATGAGTAATTCTTACACAACCAAATGATAAAGATGGAGGGAAAGGCTTGAAGAAACTCTCTCCATCGTTGCTGGTATGCTAGAATGAAGAAGAAGTGAGTCATGCTCAACTTATTTATACCTCAGGCCATGTGTCAACATAAAATTCAAAGGTGGATTTCTCGCACCAAGCACCGCGGGTGCGCTCCGTCTAGACCGCGGGTGCGGTTAAGCTTCGGCAGTCCATTCATTTTCCAAAATCGACGACCGCGGGTGCGCTACATATAAGACCGCGGGTGCGGTTACGTTTGAACCGCGGGTGCGGTGTCATTTCTGTAAATACTTTCCAACTCTCTGTCCATCAACCGCGGGTGCACTCTTTCTTGGACCGCGGGTGCGGTGACCCTACTGTAAAAATGGCTAACTTTCTGTCCATGCACCGCGGGTGCGGTGCTTCTTTAGGCGCGGGTGCGGTCCCTTTCTTCAAGCAACACTTCATCTTTTCATTTTATCCACATACAATCTAGGGCCTTACATTTCTCCCCCTCTTAGATATTAGTTGGTCCTCGAACGTGAAATCAATTAATCAAAGTATGTACAAACAACAGTAAAATCAAAAGCTGAATAAATACTCACATCATGAGAATAACTGGGGATATTTCTGTCTCATATCTGCTTCTGTCTCCCAAGTCGCTTCCTCGGTGCCATGACGACTCCACTGGACTTTCACTAGCGGAATAGTCTTCGTTCTGAGCTGTTTCTCTTTCTGATCAAGAATTTGTATTGGTTGTTCAACGTAACTCAACGTCTGATCCAGCTCAGCTTCGTCAGGCCGAATGACATGAGAATAATCTGGCATGTATCTATGCAGCATCGATAAATGAAAAACGTCATGTATCCCGGATAGAGAAGGAGGAAGAGCCAGTCGATATGCTCGATCGTCAATCTTTTCAAGAATCTCGTATGGACCGATGTATCTAGGAGACAATTTCCCACGTTTGCCAAATCTGACAATGCCTCAGAAAGGTGAAATCTTCGAAAACACTCTGTCTCCTTGTTCAAATACTAATGGTCTACGTCTGATATTGGCATACTTGGCTTGCCTATCCTGTGCCGTCTTCATTCGCTTCTGAATGATCTTCACCTTCTCAGTCATTTCCCGAATCATATCAGGCCCAAGTTCTAGTACTTCAGATATATCATCAACGGAGATCTGCACTTCTTGCCGTACAATGCTTCAAACGGTGCCATCTCTATGCTCGTTTGATAGCTGTTGTTGTACGAGAATTCACACAACGGTAGTGAATCTTGCCAACTAGTGCCAAAGTCTAGCACTACAGCTCTCAACATGTCCTCTAAAGTCTGGATAGTCCGCTCTGACTGTCCATCTGTCTGGGGATGATAAGCAGTGCTCAGTTGCAATGTCGTACCTAAAGCCTGCTGCAGACTGTGCCAAAAGTGAGAAGTGAATAGTGGATCACGATCTGATACGATAGACTTCGGCACACCATGCAATCTGACTACCTCTCTGACATATATCTCAGCCATCTGATCGTGTCGGTATGTCATTCTGTATGGAATAAAACACGCTGATTTGGTTAATCTGTCAATAATGACCCAAATCGCGTCACAGCCTCGGGATGATCGAGGTAACTTCGTCACGAAATCCATGGAAATGTGATCCCATTTCCATTCTGGAATAGAAAAACTCTGAAGTAAACCTCCGGGCTTCTTTCTCTCAGCCTTCACCTGTTGGCAATTTAAACACTTAGACACAAATTCGGCAATGTCTGACTTCATCTGTTTCCACCAGAACTGTGTCTTTAGATCGTTGTACATCTTCCTGCCACCAGGATGAATACTGAACCGACTACAGTGCGCTTCTGACATAATCGGTTGTTTCAATTCTGGTACATCTGGCACTACAAGACGGTTATTCACGTACAGAACATAATCATGTACCTGATATTCAGACTGATGTCCTGATCTGATCATCTGAATTGACTTCTGTATATTCTGATCTGTTCTTTGAGCTTCTTTGATTTTCATAATCAAATATGGCTCAACTTGAATCGTGGCAAGTCTCAATGGTCTACTATCTGTGTCAAATGCTAAACCAGACAAACAACAATCTTCAACTAAATTCGAAACACCTAGCGTCGATAAGGATAGCGCACAAACCTTTCGACTCAAGGCATCTGCTGCTGCATTTGACTTCCTTGGATAGTACTTGATTTCGCAATCAAAATCTTTCAGTAGATCAAGCCATCTACGCTGCCTCATGTTCAACTCTGACTGAGAAAACAGATACTTCAGGCTTTTATGGTCAGAGTAAATTTCAAATTTTTCACCATAAAGATAATGACGCCAAATCTTTAATGCAAATACGATAGCCGCCAATTCAAGATCATGAATGGGGTATCGAATCTCGTGTGGCTTCAGCTGTCTAGAGGCATATGCGATCACATGACCCCGCTGCATAAGAACACATCCTAGCCCTCTGTGAGATGCATCGCAATATACAACGAAATCGCCAGTAGCTGAAGGAATCATCAAGACAGGTGCACTGGTCAGCCTCTTATCAAATCATAACTCCAACTAATGCTAGTACGGTTTAATATCAAATCTTGAAACAATTCGACGGTATAACGGCATATTTTCTCGATACCGATCATCCAATAACAATCAAAATATTATCCACAAGCCATAACATCAATAACAACAATCATAATCTCCCGAAATCTGCGTTATCTCAACTCATACAAGATGGAATTTCATAACAATAGCATACAGTGTCCGTTCTTCGATCCGGTTGCAAATATACTATGTCCAACATGTCAAGAATACATAATAACCATCATATCATAATTTTTCAACACATGGAATCTAAATCATGCTGAAGCATAACCCAACTTACATCCTCTTGTAGCCTTTGAAGTGAGGAACAAGAATCTAAGCTTGGATTAACTTTTGGATGAGTAATTCTTACACAACCAAATGATAAAGATGGAGGGAAAGGCTTGAAGAAACTCTCTCCATCGTTGCTGGTATGCTAGAATGAAGAAGAAGTGAGTCATGCTCAACTTATATATACCTCAGGCCATGTGTCAACATAAAATTCAAAGGTGGATTTCTCGCACCAAGCACCGCGGGTGCTTTTAAGCTTCGGCAGTCCATTCATTTTCCAAAATCGACGGCCGCGGGTGCGCTACAATAAGACCACGGGTGCGGTGACATCAACGCGGGTGCGGTTACGTTTGAACCGCGGGTGCGGTGTCATTTCTGTAAATACTTTCCAACTCTCTGTCCATAAAACGCGGGTGCACTCCTTCTTGGACCGCGGGTGCGGTGACCCTACTGTAAAAATGGCTAACTTTCTGTCCATGCACCGCGGGTGTGGTACTTCTCTAGGCGCGGGTGCGGTCCCTTTCTTCAAGCAACACTTTATCTTTTCATTTTATCCACATACAATCTTGGGCCTTACAACACTCAACGCCCGAGCGATAATATTTTACCGCCCAAGCGCCGCTCTTTCTGTCCGAGAGTAAATTCCAGATGACCTGGCGCTCGAGCGGTAATTTGTTATTGCCCGAGCGCAGCGCCATCTGTAAAAATGTTTGGTATTTTTCTTCTTTTCAAGTTCAATAGTGAGTTTATGTCTTTTATTTTTCGGAAATGTTCGCTCATCATTTAAGAGATTGTTTGGTGATCGATGTCATGGGTTATTACGATGATTTAACGAGTTCAAGTCCCGAGTGATCTAGAATATCATAAGCTATTTTTGTACTTTGGTGGTGAGCACGAGGACCTACGTCTAAGCTATGAAAGTTAAGTGCATGTAATCATGTTAGTATGTGCAGCAGTGACACCAAGCGAGATCCAACGAATCCCTCAATGCCAAGTAAGTAAGTATGTTCGACGTGCAAAGAAAATACTTTTAAGTTTTTAAGGTATGCTAAATGTCTTGTGACAAATTTCTGTATGGGATTAAAAAGCGGTAAAGCATGACCAGGGACCAATCCACCCCGTTAAATCATGAACGGGTTTAGATCAGGATTGGAAAGCAGTAAAGCATGACCAGGGACCGATCCACCCGTTAAAGCATGAACGGGGATCTCATGTATGTTGCAGCTGATCTTCTCTGTAAACCCAGTACTGTGGTTTAGTCTGATCAGGCGTATTTATGTATGGGTCAGTTGCCTTGAAACATGCCTCTATGCAAAATGATGAAGTTATGTATGTTCAAGTATGTACAAATATGAAAGCATGTTTAAGAAAAGTTTCACGTTATGGCACGTCTATGAAAAGTATGTAAGATCAAGCTTTTTACACGCAAGTTAAAGTTCAAGTATGTATGTTCTATTTAAAAGTTGCATGTGATTTTATTACGTGTTACTTGCTACTTCCTGTTTATACGTGTTGATTCTTTAGACTCACTAGACTTGATCGATGCAGGTGAGGATGCATTTGAGGAGATGAGGGATGAGGACCAGTGAGCTGGCTTGGACTGAGCGGGAGGCTAAACCCGAGGACCGCCATGTTTTAAAAAATTTATGAAAGTTTCAAATACTCTGATTTCATGTTTGTTTACGATGTTCTAAGACAAGTATTTTTGTTAGCGAAATTTCTATGGTGATCTTTTATGGCAAATGTTTTTAGACGAACGAGACATTTTAATGCAAATTCGAAAGTTTATTTTATATTTAAGAAAAATTTTATTTTTCCGCAAATTTCAAGTAGTGTAAAGTACGGTACGTTACAGTTGGTATCAGAGCGGTGTTCTTGTAAAAGGTTATGCCTACCGCCAGTTGCGAGAAGCTCACGAAGCCACACATCAAGTCTGTAAGATTAAAAGTTTTGAATTATTTCGTGTAGTAAGCATTAAGTCATGATTTCATCATGTACATGTTTTAAGTTCGAGTTACGGGCATCTTATGCTATCGATATTATGTTCATGCATGCACATTGGGTTTACGTGTTGGGTAAATTGTTGGAATAGTATGCCTCCTAGACGCATAATTAACCGAGAAGCAAGGGATGAGGACAGAGAGGCCCGAGAGGAGGGGAGAGACGATCCTCCTCCTCCAACGCCAGATATGCAGGCACAGATGCTTGGAGGAATGAAACAGTTCTTCGCACAGTTTGCGGGGAACCAGGCGACGGTGGATGCAGGGGCTAGGCCCAGACCAGAGGAGGTGTATGAGAGGTTTAGGAGGATGAATCCTAAGGAGTTTCGGGGACCACTG
Organism: Primulina tabacum; assembly: GCF_025594145.1. Taxonomy (NCBI): domain Eukaryota; kingdom Viridiplantae; phylum Streptophyta; class Magnoliopsida; order Lamiales; family Gesneriaceae; genus Primulina; species Primulina tabacum. The sequence goes on along the minus strand of NW_027459797.1, from coordinate 32,939 downwards.
ACCCGATGATATCCGAGGGATGGATTAAGTGCATCGAGGTAATATTTAACTTAATGGAACTGATAGATGCAGATAGAGTTAGGTGTGCCACATTTCTTCTGGCAGAAGACGCCAGACTGTGGTGGGATAGTGCATTAGTGTCATTTAACTTGCAAACACAGACGTGGAATGGGTTTAGAGAGGTATTCTTTGGGGACCCGGACGCTAATCATCTTCTTAATCATCTTTGTGAATTAATTATCAATTCAGATAATCAGGGTCTAAAAATTTTTCTTTTTAAAATGCAAGTGCGGAGCGTAATGGAATGTAACTAATATACATCTCAGTATATAAGTACAATAATGTACAACAATTATTCAAACTAGCCTAAGGTTTAACTACTAAATTTCAAGTATTAAATCAAGTCTACAATAAGTCCGGAATCACCACTCTAAACTCGTCTTCTCTCATCATCTTCTTGACCCCGATCATGTCCCACCTGTTGTCATGCACACATACAAAACAAGACAACAGCCGGATAACTCCGGTGAGAATAAATCCCAGTATAAATAATGTATACATGCAGTTAACTAAATTAACATAAAAGCATGAATTATATCTTATCACATGTAGCATAATCAAACAACATGTATCAATACCAATCTGTAAATAATATCTGAATCGTAATCTACGAAACATAAATCAATACAAATCTGTAAATCAAGTTCTAGTCTCGATATCTAAGACTCGACTCATCTCTCATTCTAATCTAGGGATCCCGATTGTATTTAGACTTTGTGGTATGCTGTATCGAATGTCTACAATAGACGTCGATCTACATCTAAGCTCATCGATACAACGTAAGTCTAGAGTCTACGCGGTTCTGACAAAGACTCGGCGGTTCTGCCCTAGCTAGGCTGATCTGCCCTAGACTCAAACTCTGGCTGTGCTATAATTCAATAGACTAAACATATCAATCTGATAATCTGCAAATATCAATGCAATAAAGTAAAGTATGTGATTTTGGGAAACTCAAGTCAAACCTAACTCGAGTTGTGCAATCCCGAATCAACATTTATTTATACCTTTCTCTTCACGATCTGATGAAGACGAAGTCTCGTATCCCAATCTGTCCATATCCAAATCTGATAATGACAATCATATAAATGCCATATCAGTATATAACTCAATTCAAGACCTGTTCTGATCAATACTCAAATCGGTGTATAATCGATCCATATCTGAACAAGGTACAATCTAATTCATATCAATGATATCACGATACAATCGAAATCATTACTGAATCTGATCAATCTCAATCAATATTGAATCTGATCAATATCAATCTATTGATGTTTCGACGGCATAACAATACAGTCACGATAACCCCGTCTATTTCAACACCACATATATAATACCAGAATTCATAACCAGTATCAGTACAACTCATAATCTGAATAATAACACAACTCTGATATAGAATCTCAACTAATTCAACTCTGAAATTCATAACAATTTCATAAACAGTCTATTCTTTAATTTGACTTCGATTCTATGATGTCTAACATGTCAAGAACATCATATATGAATTCCATTTAATTCTGACAACATCATAATTTCAGAACATGTCTAAACGTAACAAAACTTACGTCCAGTTGTAGCCTGTGTTGATAGGAACTCGGTACTGAAGTCAGATTCAAAATCAGACGGGTGGATTAAAGTAAAAAGGCGTAAGGATTTGGAGCTTCCCTTCCTCGGTTCTCTCTTTTTTCGTGCTTCTTATGATGAAATGAATTCATATAATACATATATATATATACCATGCATGCTCAAGGAAACGTGGCTCGTTCCTTCAAGAAACACGTCTCGCACATATGCGCGACATCAAACGGCGCATATGCGCGAGACCTACTGGTCATCGCACATCATTTCTCGGCAGCTCGCGCATATGCGCGACGCCTTCCGCGCATATGCGCGAGGCTCTCTGGACGTTGGTAACATATGCTCGCGCATATGCGTGCAATCATTTCGCGCATATGCGCGGGGCCTTCTGTCCATCTTGCGCATGTGCGCGCATCATGACGCGCATGAGCTACGGTCCTCGCACAACAAATCTCACACGCGATCTCATTTCGTGTCTCGGTTAGCCCTTTCATAATTGTCTCGATTAAAATCAATAATCCACGATATAAAATCTCGGGCATTACATATTCTACTCCAAATACTTCACAGAAAAAGTACGATCCATATTGACTAGGGAGTTCATGACGCTGCGACAGGGAGATAGCAGCGTGGCAGACTTTGTCAGAAAGTTTGAAAGGGGGTGTCACTTTGTACCCCTGATAGCTAATGATGCCCAGGGGAAGTTGAGGCATTTCATGGATGGGTTGCGGCTGCTCTTGCGCCGAGATGTCCGAGTTGCTGGTCCTGCAACATATGCAGTTGCCGTGTCTAGAACTTTGGTAACAGAACAGGATCAGAGGAATATTGAGGCTGACAGACAGGGCAAGAGGCCCTATCAGGCTCCACAGCAGCTGCAGCAGCATCAACAGCAACCTCCGTTCAAGAAGCCTTTCCAGGGACATCCAGGAAAGAAGCCATATCAGGGACCGCCAAAGGGCAAGGGTCCAATTCAGCAGCAGAGGGCGCCTCAGAAGCCCAGTGATTTCCCAGTGTGTCCTAAGTGCAACCGCCAGTACTCGGGGCAATGTTTATATGGGTCAGGCAAGTGCTTTAAATGTGGAGCCTGTGACCACATGCTAAAGGAATGCCCACAGTGGAGGCAGCTGACCCAGGGAAGAGTGTCCGCCATGCATGCTCAAGAGGCGAACCCAGACACGACATTACTGACCTGTAAACTTATTTAAATAAGCGCAGTATTGTTTTGCCATGCATGTTTCAAATTTTATTTGGAATTATTAGTGTGCTGGTAATATTTTGGTGACTTGCGTAGAGGTTTTCTACTGTGTTTGAGGTTAAGATTAGAATTGTTGGGATATAAGTTTTTGTGTTGTGCTGACGTCTCACAGGAAATATTTTCATAAAGAGAATTGCCACGAAGGCCCTGATAGACTCAGGAGCCACCCTCTCTTTTATTTCAGAGACATTCGCTATTCACCTGGACATCAAGTGTATTGGACTCGACGTGAGCTATTCAATGACAGTCCCATCAGGGGAAGAATTGTCAGCTACTAGCATGGTCAAAGACATTGATCCTGAGCTACAAGGCCACCTAGTATATGCCAATTTGAATGTGTTGCCGATGCTAGAGTTTGATATCATTTTGGGAATGGATTGGCTGACAAAGAACATAGTTCTTATCGATTTCCAGAAAATGTCAGTGTTTGTTAGACCTTTAGGCATGGAGCAGTTTCTCTTCGAGCCAGCTAGATGGACGAGTTTCCCTCGCATGATCTCTTGCATGCAAGCGCGGGGACTTATGCACAAGGGTTGTCAGGCTTTCTTGGCCAGCATTGTATCTGCACCTGACATACCCACTCCGTCTATATCTGATGTACCAGTGGTCAGGGATTTTCCTGACGTCTTTCCAGATGACCTCACAGGCCTTCCGCCAGAGAGAGAGGTGGAGTTTTCCATTGACCTTTTGCCAGGCACTGTGCCAATCTCAAAGGCACCGTACCGTTTAGCCCCAGCTGAGATGTTAGAGCTCAAGCAGATTCAGGAGCTTCTATACAAAGAATTCATTCGCTCTAGTTTCTCACCATGGGGCGCACCAGTACTCTTCTTAAAAAAGAAGGATGAGAGTATGAGGCTGTGTATCGATTACCAAAAATTGAACAAGGTAACGGTCAAGAATAAATACCCACTCCCAAGGATCGAGGACTTGTTCGATCAGTTACAGGGAGCCACAGTGTTCTCTAAGATAGATCTTCGATCAGGGTATCATTAGCTGAAGGTGAAGGAGGCAGATGTTCATATGACAGCCTTCAGAACCAGGTATGGGCATTAAGAGTTCTTAGTGATGCCGTTAGGACTGACGAATGCTCCAGCAATTTTCATGGACCTCATGAACCGAGTATTTCAGCCTTACATTGATCCATTCGTCATAGTGTTCATTGACAACATCCTTCTCTACTCTAAGAGCCATGAGGAGCACAGTCAGCACTTGAGTACAATTTTGCAGATTTTGCAGAGTCGCAAGTTATTCGCTAAATTCAGTAAGTATGAATTTTGGTTGGAGAAGGTAGCTTTTTTGGGACATATAATATCCAGCAGTGGTATTGAGGTGGATCCAGCTAAGGTAGCAGCAGTCCAGGAATGGGTTGAGCCGAAAAATACGTCTGAGATTCGCAGTTTCCTAGGCCTAGCAGGCAGGCTACTACAGGAAGTTTATTCAGGGATTTTCGTCGATAGCAGTGCCACTCACCTCATTCACAAAGAAGAATGCTAAGTTCGTGTGGAGTGACGAGTACCAAAGGAGCTTCGATACTTTGAAGCAAGCCCTTATTTCAGCGCCGGTGTTAGCCATGCCAGCAGGGCAGGAAGATTTTGTGTTATACACCGATGCATCTAAGCTCGGGTTAGGCGCAGTGATGATACAGCATGGTCAGGTTATAGCTTATGCTTCCAGGCAGTTGAAGGTACATGAGAAGAACGACCCAACTCATGATCTTGAGTTAGCCGCCGTTGTCTTTGCCTTGAAGATTTGGAGACACTACTTGTACGACGAGAAATGCCAGATATTTACCGATCACAAGAGTCTCAAGTATTTTTTCACGCAGAAAGAGCTGAATATGAGACAGAGACGGTGGTTGGAGTTGGTAAAAGACTACGATTGTGAAATTAGCTACCATCTAGGGAAAGCTAATGTTGTGGCAGATGCCTTGAGCCGTAAAGTTGCAGTCTTAGCATAGATGTCAGCACATAGATCTCTTTAGTCGGAAATTCAGAGATTTGGGTTAAAGGTTTATCCTAAGGGCAGAGCTCCTAAGCTGTCTAATCTGACAGTTCAGTCTTCGTTGCTTGACCGAATCCATGCAAGGCTTCCTTCAGATGAGCAGTTGCAGAAATGGCGACTGAAGGATGAAGCCAAAGTCAGTGTACTCTACACAGTGTCTGATGGTATTGTGAGATATAGAAGTAGAATGTGGGTGCCTAGTGTTGATTCGATCAGGGAGGATATCCTGACAGAGGCACATGCATCTCCGTATTCTATTCATCCAGGAGGTACTAAGATGTACAAGGATTTACAGATTCTGTATTTGTGGCCAGGTATGAAGAAAGACATCCGTCGATATGTGTCTGAATGTCTCACTTGTCAGCAGGTGAAGGAAGAGCATCAGAGGCCAGCAGGGATGCTTAATCCACTCCCTATCCCCAAGTGAAAGTGGGAGAATATCACAATGGACTTCGTTTTCGGATTGCCGAGGTCATTCAGGGGATCCAATTCTTTTTGGGTTATAGTGGATCGACTCACTAAGTCAGCGCACTTCTTGCCAATGAAGACGACTTTCTCCATGACGCAGTATGCGAAACTCTATATCAGGGAGATAGTTCGATTGCACGGAATCCAAATTTATATTGTGTTCGAAAGGGACCTGAGGTTTACATCGTCCTTTTGGAAGAGTTTGCATGCAGCCATGAGGACGAAGTTTCTTTTTAGTACAAATTTTCACCGGCAGATAGATGGACAGTCTGAGCGAGTGATTCAGATTTTGGAGGATCTATTGCGATCCTATATGATCGATTTCCATGGGACTTGGGAATCTAAGCGACCTCTAGTGAAGTTTACCTACAACAACAGTTTTCAAGCATCTATTGGTATGGCCCCCTACGAGGCATTGTATGGGAGGAAGTGCAGATCGCCGATTCATTGGGATGAAGTCGGTGAGAGGTCAGAGCTTGGTCCAGAGATTGTTCAGAAGACTGCAGATGTGGTGGTCATGATCCGAGACAGGATGAAGACCGCCCAGAGTCGTCAAAAGAGTTATGCTGACAAGAAAAGAAGAGATCTAGAGTTTGCCGTAGGTGATCACGTCTTTGTAAAGATAGCACTTATGAAGGGTGTTATGAGATTTGGGAAGAGAGGCAAACTTAGTCCGAGGTTTATTGGACCGTTCGAGATTCTTGACAGAGTTGGGACACTAGCTTATCGTGTTGCCCTCCCGCCGAATCTGGCCGGGGTACACAATGTGTTCCACGTCTCAATGCTGAGGAAGTACCTAGCTAATCCTTCGCATGTTTTGAGCTACGAGCCATTGCAGTTGGCTCCAAATCTGTCATATGAGGAGAGACCTGTCCAAATCCTAGACAGACAGGAATGGAAACTTCGGAACAAGGTGACCAAGTTGGTCAAAGTCCGGTGGCTGAATCAATCAGTTGAAGAGGCCACTTGGGAGACAGAAGCAGATATGAGGAACCGCTACCCAAAACTGTTTGGTAAGATTTAACTTCGAGGACAAAATTTATATAAGTGGGGGAGGAACAGTAGAGCCCAAAATCAGTACACGTAAAACCATGCATTATTTAATTGTCAAATCATTTATTTAATTTAAAATGAGTTTAGTGATGCATAATTTGTGAAATTTGCATTATTTTAAATTATTTATGTTCATGTGATGCACTTTAAAATTTTTTCTCGATTTTCATGTTTCAGGCGATTATTCGATGCGGGATCGAGGAAAAGAGACCGGTGACGATTTTGGCAATTTTAAAATGTGTTATTTTATTTTTAAGTGAGGATTAGGAAATTTTAAAATATTTATTTAGTTTGAGCAATTTTTAAAGCATAATTTAATTATTAGTTGATTTTAAGTTTTTTTTAAAAAACTTTAAGGATGTAGTACTTATGCATTCTATTTTTTTTAAACCAAGAGATTTTATTCAAGTTTATTAGGGGTTAGCATTTTAATTATTTGTTAATAGAGTTAGTATTTTTGTAGAACCTGTTAAACCAGACTACGTATAAGCCATGCATAATTACTATTATTTAAATTAAAATGATTTTTTTTATGCATGAGGATTTAAATTCTTTTCTTTAAATTTGTTGAGTTATTTTATGCAGTAGTTTAGTTTCATCTTTTCGGATAAATAAGCGATGCCGGACTGGAGTTGGAGTATTAAGATAAAAATTTAATGATAAGAAAATATTCCTAGAATTTATTTAAGATAAAGAATAATTTATTTTAATGAAAAAGAATGTTTAGGGATTTAATTAATTAATTAGAGATGAGTAGTAAATAAGTTCCTTAATGTAGTAAATAAGTTCCTTTATGTCCAATAATTATTTAAAAGCCTAAATTAAAATGTGTGATCAATTGAGATAAATTAATCTAGGCCTATTTTATTTAAGAAATTGTAATTTAACATGCTAGTAATTTAATTTAAAGAATTTGCCAGGCATTCAATATAATTACCATCCTAAATAAAATTTACTATTTCACTAAAATACATAATTAGTGTTTAAAACTTTAAGGAGATAAAATTCAATATTTAAACAATATTCTCCTCCATTTATTCATCAAGATTTTCGGCCATCACCTTTGTAGGATTTAAAAAGTTTGACTACTCATTTTCTTTGATTCCTTTCCTTATCCATTCTTGGTAGATAATCCCCTCACATTTAATCATCAACAATTGATAATTAATCAATTTTTCTACCACATTTTTTGAATGATAAAATCGGACACACCTCCCTCAAATCTCCCTCAATCCCTTGATAGCACACTTCATTCCTTATCTCCCTAGCAACTAGGATGGAATGAATTGAATTGCCATTCTACCACCCCATTTAATTAGTAAACTTCCTCATTCTTTTCCCTAGCCATTTCCCCCTCCTCTCCACCGAAATTTCAGAAGAAAACCAGCAGGAAAAATTGTGAGCCACCAAGAAGAAATAAGAGAGAAAACAAGAAAAGGAACTCCGTCTCCGCCGCGCCGCTTTCATCGTTTTGGTTTGTTCTTTTGAAAAATCAAACTCCAGGCATGTCTATATCATTATTTTCTCTTCAATCAAGTCATATACATATTTTTAAACCATGTTATGTTCATAATTCATGAAGCAAAAACAGAAACTTGAAGCGATTTTCGAAATCAAAACATGCAGAATATTTTCGTCTTTCATCCATGCCTCACGGTTTTTGTTGGTTTTATGGATTCAGTGTTTGGCTCGATTTCCAGGGGCTCAAGGCTGCATCTAGGATTGTAATAGGGTGTGTTAGGAAGAGATTGGTTCGAGTTTATTCGCCACAGAAACACGCATTTGACAGCAATCTTTCATAGATGCCATTTCGAGTCTCAATTTCTGATTCTTGCTGGTCTAAGGCGAGGGTGCGCATCTTGGTTGGCCTAGGGCCTGTAACCCTGATTAGAACTCTTACCTAGTATGTCTGAGACGTGACCAAGTCGGCCTTTCAAGGCTTGGTCCATGGTTCCATCGGTTTTCAAAACAAAACAAGACAAGTACCCCTTCCATTTTTCTTGTTCCTGCGTGAGTAAGGTTTCGAGTTTATGGTGTTGGGTGGATCTTGTTTGGCTTCTAGACCTTAACCATGGTTCACACAATACCTCATGATGTCTAGATCATGCCATGGTTGATTATATAGCCATTGGAGTGACCAAGACAGCAAGAGAAGCGCTGCACCCCACGCGTGCACAGCGTGGCTCTCGGGTGGGAGTGTGTCGTTGTTTCGGGTGTTGCTTGGATTGTGGTTGGCCTAGGGCCCTTAGCCATGGTCCAAAACATACCTTAGGATGTTGGGAAGAGGCTTAGGTTGGTGGTTCAAGCCCCAATGACCATTAGCCTTGTAATCGAAGCAAAGCAAGCACAGCTGCTACCGCTGGAATTTTACAGCAGCTTTGCTGCGGTTCAGAGGTCACGTACGAGTTATTGGTTGGCTTTTAGCCTATGATCTTGGACTAGACAGTACCTTATTGAGTTAATAAGGTCATGTTTTTGGCCGTTCATGATTTAGTTAAGTTTAGAGGTCGTACGAGAATTTATGGTGCGATGTGCCAAATTGACTCTCGAAAGAGCGTTTCATGATTTTGGCCTCCAGGCACAATTTTCGTGTATTACAGCCCAACTTATTTGTTTTCCTGTATTTTAGGTGTCTTTTAATCATGGCTAAACGATGGTTTAATGTTGGTTCGGGTTGGTACGAAGCTATGGTTGAATATTAAGTTTGTTGGGCGTAATAGTCTCGTTTTTTGTTCGGTTATGATATGTTGGTAAAGTTGAGATTAGTTTCATGTGTCTCATGTTAGAATTAGGTCGCAGCGAGCCTGGAAATGATCCAACTCATTCCATATAAAAATGTGATTTTAATTATATTACGTGCATAAAAATAGAAAATGTTTAATTTTGAGATATATGCGATATGTCTTGTGGCCACCTCACGCTTATGGGATTCAGCTTATGGGATTATAACTTCAGCCGGTGACTTACGACCGGTTCATGTTAATGTATGGGGACGAATATCCAGTCCAAGGGCTGTGATGATCTCTACCGCCCAGTATACTGTGGTTTAGTCTGATCAGACGTGCATGTTATGTTATGATACGTTATGGGCCACTTGCGTAGAACATTATCTCAACAGAAAAAATAAATTATTATATGCTATTTTATGACAGAGCTCTATCGAGCAAACATTTTTACGTACGATTTTCAGTTATGAACGTATTTATAATTATTCATGACACGTTTTCACGTTACGTTTCACGATACGATATTTTTACGTTACGCCGAATTTTATGATATATTTACTTGTTATCCATGATATATGCATGCTGAGTCTTTAGACTCACTAGACTTGATTGTTGTAGGTACTGACGAGGTCGGGATCGAGGGCGGGGACGGGTAAGCTAGCTTGGGTCGGCAGTAGTAGGAACCCGAGGACCTCATGTTTATCGTTTACTATTTTTGTTCAAACTCAGTTTTTACTTTGAAGAATTATTTTAAGTTGTGGTTTTGAAAACATTATTTACTTCCGCTGCTACTTTAAACATTAAATATTTTACCAGTTTATTTATAAATGAGGCATGTTATTTATTTAAAGAGAAAAATTTTAAATTATTCCGCAAATTTCAAATACGAAAAACGGGCCTCGACCGTTGGTATCATAGCCTATGTTCTTGTAAAGGGTTGTACTTCTACTGACCTCGAGAAGCTCATGAAGTCACGTCTTTGGCCTGTAAGTTTTACGTTTACGCATTTCATTTAAAGCATGAAATATTTTTACAGCATGTTTCCATGAAATGATTTATGTTCAGATTATGATTATGCAGTATTTATTTAAATTTAAAGTAATAATAGAAATTATGCATGTTAGTTACGTATGGGTTATGTATGGAACAGTATGCCTCCTAGACGCATTCCTGAGCGCATGAGAGAGGATGAGCATCGTCATGAGGACAGTGAGGACCTTAGGCAGGAGAAAGATTTACCACCACCCCCTCCACCGGACATGAACGCCCAGATGCTAGCCGGAATGACGCAGTTCTTCGCACAGTTTGCGGAGAACAATACTGGGGTAGCCAGGCAGACTGGGCCTGAGGCTACCTATGAGCGGTTCATGAAGATGAGACCGAAGGAGTTCTCAGGGACGACAGATCTCATGATTGCCGAGCGCTGGATTAAGTCCCTCGAAGTTATCTTCGAGTTCATGGGGCTTGAAGATGAGGACAGAGTCCGTTGTGCTACCTATCTGTTTGGAGAAGATGCCCGCTTATGGTGGAAAGGAGCATCCGTAGCCTTGAATGTGGCTACTTTGAGCTGGACGCGCTTTACAGAGGTATTCTACTCTAAATATTTTACTGACGAGGTGCGTTCCAGGTTGACCAGGGAGTTCATGACCCTGAGGCAGGGAGATATGACTGTTACGGAGTTTATCCGTAAGTTTGAGAGGGATTGTCATTTTGTACCCCTGATTGCAAACGATGCTGGAGCCAAATTAAGGCAATTTATGGATGGTCTACGGCCGATCTTGCGCCGTGATGTTAGGGTGGCTGGCCCTGCTACCTATGACGTCGGTGTCTCCAGAGCTCTAGCTGCAGAGCAAGACATAATTGATATTGAGAGAGACCGCCAGGGCAAACGACCAATCCAAGCACCGCACCCCACTCCTCCGCAGCAGCATCAGAATAAGAGGCCTTTCCACGGCCCACCCAGGAGCAGAGGACAGCAGCAGCAGCAAGAAAGGGCAGTCCCGAGAGCCGTTGAGTACCCAATCTGCGCTAAGTGCGCGCGTCGTCATGCTGGAGCCTGTATGTATGGCTCAGGGAAGTGCTACAAGTGTGGGAGTCCTGATCACTTGCTAAATAATTGCCCTCAGTGGAGTATGCCTGCTCAATGCAGGGTTTTGCTCTCCATGCAGCGGAGACGAACCCGGAGACCGTGCTCATGACAGGGAGAATTTTTATAGCTGGTTCAGCTACGAATGCCTTGAAGATTCAGGAGCTACTCATTCGTTCATTTCAGAGGTTTTTGCGAACTTCCTCAAGGTCAAGACCATTGGGCTAGATGTGGCGTATTCAGAAGTACTGCCTTCTGGAGAGGAGCTGACAGCCACTAATGTGATCCGAGACATAGACCTCGAGCTTCATGGCAATCTTGTTTATGCAGATCTTATCGTGTTGCCGATGCCAGAGTTCTACATCATTCTGTGGATGGACTGGCTATTATGGAACATAGTTTTGATTGACTTCCAGCAGAGATCTGTGCTAGTCCGACCTCCGGGGAGAAAGCAGTTCTTATTCGAGCCAGACAAGTACTTTCCTTTACCGCGCATTATACCTAGTGTCCAGGCTAGGAAGCTCATGCGCAGAGGGTGTCGGGCATTTTTGGCGACTTTTGTATCCGTTACCGAGGCGCCCAGTCAGTCAGCCTCCGATGTCCCAATTGTTAGGGATTTTCTAGACGTTTTTCCTGAGGACGTCTTTGGTATGCCACCCGAACAGAGGTAGAGTTTTCGATTGAGCTTATGCCAGGTATTGTACCGATCTCAAAAGCAGCGTACCGATTAGCGCCGACAGAGATGGCAGAACTTAAGAAGCAGATTCAGGAACTTCTCGACAAAGAGTTCATTCGCCCGAGTTTTTCACCATGGAGCGCGCCAGTCTTATTTGTGAAGAAGAAGGATGGTTTGATGAGACTCTGTATTGATTACTGGGAGTTGAACAGGGTTACATTGAAGAACAAATACCCCCTTCCGCAGATTGAAGATCTATTTGATCAGTTACAGGGAGCTTCAGTATTCTCTAAGATCGACCTGCGTTCTGGTTATCACCAGTTGAGGGTGAAAGACGTCGATGTTCTCAAGACTGTTTTTAGGACTCATTATGGCCACTATGAGTTCCTTGTGATGTCGTTCGGTTTGACGAATGCGACAGCGATCTTCATGGATCTCATGAATCGCGTATTTCAGCCGTATCTTGATCAGTTTGTGATAGTATTCATAGACGGCATTCTCGTCTACTCAAAGAATCATGAGGAGCACAGCAGACATCTGACCGCAGTTTTGCAGACCTTTCAGAAGCACAAGCTATTCGTGAAGTTCAGTAACTGCGAATTCTGGTTAGAAAAGGTGGCGTTCTTAGGCCACATCGCTTCTAGCAGCGGTATTGAAGTAGACCCAGCGAAAGTTGCAGCAGTTAGGGATTGGGTTGTGCCGCAGAATCCATCAGAGATCCGTAGTTTCCTCGGGCTAGTAGGATATTATCGGAAGTTTATTCAGGGATTCTCCTCTATCGCAGTTCCACTCACATCGTTGACTAAGAAGAATGCGAAATTTGTGTGGAGCGATGAGTGTCAGAAGAGCTTCGATACTTTGAAGCAAGTTCTTATCTCAGCACTAGTATTGGCCATGCCGTCAGGGGCCGGAGACTTTGTTTTGTATACCGATGCTTCGAAGCTCGGTTTAGGTGCAATGTTGATGCAGCATGGGAAGGTGATAGCGCATGCTTCTCGTCAGTTGAAAATCCATGAGAAGAACTACATTACCCACGATCTACAGTTGGCAGCCGTAGTTTTTGCCTTGAAGATTTGGAGGCATTATTTGTACGGAGAGAAGTGCCAGATCTTTACCGACCATAAGAGCCTCAAGTACTTCTTTATGCAGAAAGAGCTGAGTATGCGTCAGAGGCGTTGGTTAGAGCTAGTGAAGGACTATGACTGTGACATTACCTTCCACCCGGGCAAAGCTAATATAGTTGCGGATGCACTAAGCAAGAAAGTCAAATTGATGGCATATCTAGCGATTTCGAGGCCTCTTCAGTTTGAGATGCAGAGGTTTGACCTAGAGACTTATCCTCGAGGTAGAGTTCCCCGTCTATCTACTTTGACGATTCAGTCTTCTCTTCTAGAATGTATTCGCAGTGGGCAATCAGCAGATGAGCAGTTGGCAAAGAGGAAGCAGAGAGATGAGGCCAAGGGCAGTATTTTGTATACAATTAGCGACGGTATTTTGAGATATCGAGACAGAATGTGGGTTCCTAGCAGTGATTCCATTCGAGAAGATATTTTATCCGAGGCCCACATGTCGCCGTACTCTATTCATCCTGGGAGTACGAAGTTGTACAAAGATCTACAGTTGTTGTATTGATGGCCCGGATGAAGAAGGCTATCAGACGTTTTGTATCCGAGTGTCTGACGTGTCAGCTAGTGAAAGCGGAGCATCAGAGACCAGCAGGCTTGCTCAAGCCTTTTCCTATTCCCGAGTGGAGGTGGCAGAATATTACCATGGACTTCGTGGTAGGTTGGCCGAATTCAGTGAGAGGATCAAATGCTATCTGGGTGATTGTTGATCGTCTTACCAAATCAGCGCACTTCTTGCCTATCAAGACGACTTTCACCATGATTCAGTATGCAGAGTTGCATATCCGAAAGATAGTCAGACTTCATGGTATTTCCGTTTCTATAGTGTCTGACCGAGATCCTAGATTCACTTCCTCATTTTGGAAGAGTTTGCATCCGGGTCTGGGTACGAAGGTGTTGTTTAGCACAGCTTTCCACCCTCAGACAGATGGGCAGTCAGAGAGAGTTATCCAGATTCTGGAGGATCTTCCCCGTTCATGTGTCATCGATTTCTTAGGGAGTTGAGAGTCGAAGTTGCCATTGGTAGAGTTCACCTATAACAACAGTTTTCAGTCGTCTATAGGTATGGCTCCGTATGAAGCACTGTATGGTCGTAAGTGCAGATCGCCGGTTCATTGGGATGAAGTAGGGGAAATATAAGAATTGGGTCCGGAGATTATTCAGCAGACTGCCGATGTAATAGTCAAGATCCGTGATAGGATGAGGACTGCTCAGAGCCGACAGAAGAGCTATGCGGATCAGAGGAGGAGAGATCTAGAGTTTGCCAATGGCGACCAGGTTTTTGTGAAGGTAGCACCTATAAGAGGTGTAATGCGGTTCGGGAAGAAAGGAAAGCTCAGTCCGAGATTCATCGGACCATTTGAGATCCTCGACAGGGTTGGGACGTGTTGCGCTTCCGCCGAATCTGGCCGGAGTACACAATGTGTTCCACGTCTCTATGCTGAGGAAGTATATGGCGAATCCTTCGCATGTCCTGAATTTTGAACCGTTGCAGTTCGCTCCGAACCTGTCTTATGAAGAAAGACCAGTGCACATCTTAGACAGACAGGAGAAGAAGCTTCGGAACAAACTGGTGAAGCTACTGAAGGTCAAATGGCTTAATTATTCGGAGGAGGAAGCTACGTGGGAATCTGAGCCAGAGATGAGGAGTCAGTACCCCGAGTTATTCGGTGAGTTTTAATTTTAAGGACGAAATTTCTTTTAAATGGGGGAGAGTTGTAGAACCTGTTAAACCAGACTACGTATAAGCCATGCATAATTACTATTATTTAAATTAAAATGCTTTTTTTTTATGCATGAGGATTTAAATTCTTTTCTTTAAATTTGTTGAGTTATTTTATGCAGTAGTTTAGTTTCAACTTTTCGGATAAATAAACGAGGCCGGACTGGAGTTGGATTATTAAGATAAAAATTTAATGATAAGAAAATATTCCTAGAATTTATTTAAGATAAAGAATAATTTATTTTAATGTAAAAGAATATTTAGGGATTTAATTAATTAATTAGAGATAAGTAGTAAATAAGTTCCTTTATGTAGTAAATAAGTTCCTTTATGTCCAATAATTAATTAAAAGTCTAAATTAAAATGTGTGACCAATTGAGATAAATTCATCTAGGCCTATTTTATTTAAGAAATTCTAATTTAACTTGCTAGTAATTTAATTTAAAGAATTTGCCATGCATGCAAGATAATTACCATCCTAAATTAAATTTACTATTTCACTAAAATACATAATTAGTGTTTAAAACTTTAAGGAGATAAAATTCAATATTTAAACAATATTCTCCTCCATTTATTCATCAATATTTTCGGCCATCACCTTTGTAGGATTTAAAAAGTTTGACAACTCATTTCCTTTGATTCCTTTCCTTATCCATTCTTGGTAGATAATCCCCTCACATTTAATCATCAACAATTGATAATTAAGCAATTTTTCTACCACATTTTTTGAATGATAAAATCGGCCACACCTCCCTCAAATCTCCCTCAATCCCTTGATAGCACACTTCATTCCTTATATCACTAGCAACTAGGATGGAATGAATTGAATTGCCATTCTACCACCCCATTTAATTAGTAAATTTCCCATTCTTTTCCCTAACCATTTCCCCCTCATCTCCACCAAAAATTCAGAAGAAAACCAGTAGGAAAAATTGTGAGCCACCAAGAAGAAATAAGAGAGAAAACAAGAAAAAAGAACTCCGTCTCCGCCGGGCCGCTTTCGTCGTTTTGGTTTGTTCTTTCGAAAAATCAAACTCCAGGCATGTCTATATCATTCTTTTCTCTTCAATCAAGTCATATACATATTTATAAACCATGTTATGTTCATAATTCATGAAGCAAAAACCGAAACTTGTAGCAATTTTCGAAATCAAAACATGCAGAATATTTTCGGCTTTCATCCATGCCTCACGGTTTTTGTTGGTTTTCTGGATTCAAGGTTTGGATCGATTTCCAAGGGCTGAAGGCTGCATCAAGGATTGTTATAGGGTGTGTTAGGAAGAGATTGGTCCATTGGTTCGAGTTCATTAGCCACAGAAACACACATTTCACAGCAACCTTTCATAGCTGCCATTTCGAATCTCAATTTCTGATTCTTGCTTGTCTAAGGCGAGGGTTCGGATCTTGGTTGGCCTAGGGCCTGTAACCCTGATTAGAACTCTTCCCTAGTATGTCTAATACGTGACCAAGTCGGCCTTTCAAGGTTTGGTCCATGGTTCCATTGGTTTTCAAAACAAAACAAGACAAGTACCCTTCCATTTTTCTTGTTCCTGCGTGAGTAAGGTTTCGAGTTTATGGTGTTGGGTGGATCTTGTTTGGCTTCTAGCCCTTAGCCATGGTTCACACAATACCTCATAATGTCTAGATTATGCCATGGTTGATTATATAGCCATTGGAGTGACCAAGACAGCAAGAGAAGCGCTGCACCCCACGCGTGCACAGCGTGGCTCTCGGGTGGGAGTGTGGCGTTGTTTCGGGTGTTGCTTGGATTGTGGCTGGCCTAGGGCCCTTAGCCATGGTTCAAGCCATACCTTAGGATATTGGGAAGAGGCTCTGGTCGGTGGTTAAAGCCCCAATGACCATTAGCCTTGTAATCGATGCGAAGCAAGCACAGCTGCTGCCGCTGGAATTTTATAGCAGCTTTGCTGCGGTTCAGAGGTCATGTACGAGTTCTTGGTTAGCTTTTAGCCTATGGCCTTGGACTGGACAGTACCTTATTGAGTTAGGAAGGTCATGTTTTTGGCCGTTTGTGATTTGGTTAAGTTTAGAGGTCGTACGAGAAATTACGGTGCGAAGTGCTAAAGTGACTCTTGAAAGAGCGTTTCATGATTTTGGCCTCCATGCACACTTTCGTGTATTACAGCCCTTGGTATTTGTTTTCTAGTATTTTAGGTGTATTTTAATCATGGCAAAACGATGGTTTAATGTTGGTTCGGGTTTGTACGAAGCCATGGTTGAATATTAAGTTTGTTGGGCGTAATCGTCTCGTTTTTGGTTCGGTTATAATATGTTGGTCAAGTTGAGATTAGTTGCATGTGTCTTATGTTAGAATTAGGTCACAGTGAGCCTAGGAACGATCCAACACATTCGATATAAAAATGTGATTTTAATTATATTACGTGCATAAAAATAGAAAATATTTATTTTGAGATATATGCGATATGTTTTGTAGCCACCTTACGCTTATGGGATTCAGCTGATGGGATTATTACTTAACCCGGTAACTTACGACCGGTTCATGTTCATGAATGGGTACGGATATCCAGTCTTAGGGCTGTGATGATCTCTACCGCCCAGTATACTGTGGTTTAGTCTGATCAGACGTGCATGTTATGTTATGATACGTTATGGGCCACTTGCGTAGAACATTATCTCAACAGAAAAAAAAATTTATGATATGCTTTTTTATGACAGGGCTCTATCGAGCAAACATTTTTACGTGCGATTTTCAGTTATGCACGTATTTATAATTATTCATGACACGATTTTCACGTTACGTTTCACGATACGATATTTTTACGTTACGCCGAATTTTATAATATATTTACTTGTTATCCATGATATATGCATGCTGAGTCTTTAGACTCACTAGACTTGATTGTTGTAGGTACTGATGAGGTCGGGACCGAGGGCGGGGACCAGTGAGCTAGCTTGGGTCGGCAGTAGTAGGAATCCAAGGACTTCATGTTTATGGTTTACTATTTTTGTTCAAACTCAGTTTTTACTTTGAAGAATTATTTTAAGTTGTGGTTTTGAAAATATTATTTACTTCCGCTGCTACTTTAAACATTAAATCTTTTATCAGTTTATTTATAAATGAGGCATGTTATTTATTTAAAGAGAAAATTTTAAATTATTCCGCAAATTTTTAAATACGAAATACGGGCCTCGACAATTTTAATTAGCAAAGTAATTGGCTAATTAAGCCAATTTTTATTCCCCTAACTATTCAAACACACGCACACACACACTTGAACACACACATACACATCCATTCATTTCATATATTTGAAAAGAAACCTAGGGTTCTAAGTGTTCTTGCAGCCGCTCCCTTCCTCTGATTTTTCCAGCAAGTTTTCGGTAATTTTTATTGCAAGAAAATAGCGCCACGTTCGTCCCGGATCAACCCTCGCACTCATTCCGCTTCGGGTATCGTCTGTTCGGTAAATTTAATTATCAAAAGACATGTATATTCTGTTTTCCTACGTCGATCTAGTCATATATGTGTTGCGATGTTTTTATGCGAGAAAATTCATGCATGATGTTCATGATTTGAGCAGAAAATGGTTTGATCAGTTTTGAAATAATTTTTAGATCTAAATTTTCGTGTTTCACTGTATTTTGAAAACTGCGATTTTTCGATCGAGAATTTGGGTATGATGTTCATGATTAAGCAGAAAATATGTTGTATCAGTTTTGAAATAATTTTTAGATCTAAATTTTTGTTTTTCACTGTATTTTGAAAACGGCGATTTATCGGTCGAGAATTTGGGAAAACTTTCAAAAAATTAAATGTAGAATTTTTGGGTACCTTCGATTTGACATAAACTTCGAAATATTTGGATCAAAATTGAGTGAGTTATGTTGTTTTTCGTGGGGACTGCTCCAACTTGCGTTTTCCTGAAAATTTTCTATTGATGTGTTCTTGAAGTTTATCTGTTGTAGGCTTCGTTGGGAACCGTCGGGTGATCATTGCTGTGTTTAGGAATATGTAGTATGAGTTTGGGTTGAGTTTTGATGCTATCGTTTTGTGTCGATAGTCGTTGGTTGCATCAGAAATCGTAGAAAACAATTGGTGTCAAAATTTGGGTTTACGGATTTGTTGCTTGTTTGGTGTGCGTCATCGGTTGGGACGTTTTGTGGAGTCGATTCAGTGCCATAGTGTCCTAGGATGAGTCTCGAGGGTTGTTCACTGTCGGTGTAATCGATTTGGAGAGTATAAATTTCTAAGTTGCGGAGTCCCAGAAGACTCGGCACCCGAGCATTAATATTGTACCACCCGAGCGCCGCTCTTTCTGTCCGAGAGTAAATCCAGAAGACCTGGCGCTCGAGCGGTAATTTGTTACCGCCCGAGCGCGGCCCCATCTGTAAAAATGTTTGGTTCTTTCTTCTTTCAAGTTCAATAGTGAGTTCATGTCTTTTATTTTTGGGAATTGTTCGCACATCATTTAGAGATTGTCCGGGTTCGTTGTCATGGGTTAGTACGATGATTTAACAGGTCAAGTCTCGAGTGATCTAGAATGTCATAAGCTATTTTTGTACTTCGGTGGTGAGAACGAGTACCTACGTGTAAGCTATGAAAGTTAAGTGCATGTAATCATGTTAGTATGTGCAACAGTAACCCCAAGCGAGATCCAACGAATCCCTCAACACCAAGTAAGTAAGTATGTTCGACGTGCAAAGAAAATACGTTTAAGTTTTTGAGGTATGCTAAATGTCTTGTGACTAATTTATGTATGGGATTGGAAAGCGGTAAAGCATGACCAAAGACCAATCCACCCCGTTAAATCATGAACGGGTTTAGATCAGGATTGGAAAGCGTGTTTGATCCTACATATAGATCACAGAGACACATAACTTAGCATAAACTATGGGACACAAAGATACTTACTTGCCGAGTTCCCCATGTGTGGATGAAGTGCAGTGTCTTCCCTGTCGAAGAACCGTGGGCTCTGATACCAATAAAAATGTCACAACCCTACACTATACTTAGCATAATTACTATAATCAAAATAGGGTTTAAAATGATATACCTATAGTATGAAGAAGATCAAACAAGGGCATCAAATTGACGGTTTATAAGAATTTTGGCATGATGTCCCTATATTTTGTATAAGCCCAAACCCAAGCAACAACATTCATATATACATAGAAACATATTTACATATACAAACATACATTGTATCCTCACACATATCGTGGAACTTGTTTCAAACCCTGACATTCATTCATTATAATACATATGCGGAAGCTACACAATAAGAAGTCCCGGTTCTTGTCGAGGTGAGGCACGTTACAAGCATCCATTGGCAAACCGGCATCCTATATATCTTCAGTACCTGATCCTGTAATAACATGAGCTACGTGAGTTTATAAAACTCAATAAGTATGTACTGATATTATATCTATTCGATTGTCATTATCAGATTGGATATTGACAGAGTTGAATTTGGACTTCGTCTTCGTCGGACCGAGAAGATAAAGGTAATAAATTATGTTGAGTTGGGATTGCACAACTCGATTGAGGTTTGGCTCGAGTTTTCCCTAAATCACATACTTTACTTTATTTTTATTGATTGATGGATGTACTTGTTCTCTTGATTTATAGATAGCAGGTATTAGACGAGTAATCTTGTGACAGAAGTGCCTGATAGAGCGGGATCGCCACGGGCACATTGCACGATGTCACAAGATAGTGTATTGGCGATGGTGCCAAAGTCTGTCACTGGATGATTGGCTATCGATGTGGATAGAAATGTGGCTTCTTCTATTACTTGTGATCGGTACCGAGAGTCGATATGGATAGAATTATATTTCTTCTATTACTAGTGATCGATACTATATCGATGTGGATAGAATCAGAGCTTCTACTATTACTGGTGATCCCATACCATATCGATGTGGATAGAATCGGAATTTCTTCTATTACTGGTGATCGATATGGAATGCTAACATCTTGAACCGGGATCCCTATAATAGGATTGAGTCTAGTCTAAAATGTGGAGTCATGAGTCTAATTGACAGTTTATATTGAGTTATGTTGATTATGTTCCTGAATATGGTATATGATGAATTATGTTCCTGATGATGGTACATGTTTAGAATAGGATTTATTCATGATATGGATATATATTCTGATTTGGATACATGTTAGAAATATCTGTTATATGCTTTTATATTGTTTTATGATTGCATGTATACATGATTTTATACTGAGAATGTAATTCTCACCGGAGTTATCCGGCTGTTGTCTTGTTGTATGTGTGCATGGCAACAGGTGGGATAGGATCAGGGTCAAGAAAAGAACGAGGCTGGACTAGATAGCGTGGAGATCTGGGCTCTGAGGCAACTTAGGATTCATCACTGTCATATAGTGAACCTAGTTGAATTCTTGTAGACAATACAAGATTTGTATGTTTATGTTTAATATATATTTGAATTGAATTACATTATGTTTCCGCTTTGTATTTTAAAAAAAAATTTAGACACTGTTTATTATAATTGTTTGAATTATTCCTAAAGACGATTAAAGAATGAATTAGCGTTCGGATCCCCACACAGGTGGTATCAGAGCATTAGGTTCCAGAATAGTATGTTCCAGAACTGTAAGTTACTTAGATTGAGATAGAGGAGAATGAGCGGGGTAGATTGACTTTTCTTTCCTGCTTTTGATTACTAGCATGTGATTTATTATAATGTTGACTTACATTGTGTATGCTAGCATGATTTTATGTTTTACTGCTTCTAAATACATGTTACCTGAATATCTGAGTTGATTTGGTATTGTATTTGATTTGAAAATGAATCAGAACCAATTCTTGATCAGAAGGTAAGCTGATCAGAAAGGGACTGAGATTGATGTATCTCATGTGATATTAACCCTTGTGGTAATCAGATATACCTCCAAGAAGAATTCGAGAATTGGGTAGTACTTTGACTGATCAGATGGATGGGTCAGAAACTCTGATGGATACACAGATGAAGAGGTTTCAATCGTTTCAACCGCCGATTCTGAAGGGTAATGAGACGCCAGTGGAGTGTGAGAATTGGCTGGAGGATATAGAAATGTTATTTGAATTTCTTGGTTTTACAGATGATTGTAGAGTTAAACTGGTTGGAAATCAACTACGGGAGGTTGCTAGGAGTTGGTGGCTGGTAACCAGGGAAGCCATAGCACAGCGTGGTTCAACGATTACGTGGAAAATTTTTAAAGTTGAATTTTATCAAAGATTTGTACCTCTCTCATACCGACAGGATAAAAGTGCAGAGTTTGCAAATTTAAGACAGGGTCAGTTGAATGTCGATGAGTATTTTGCCCAGTTTTTCACCTTGCTACATTTTGCCCCTCAAGTAGCTAGAAATGATACAGCAGTATCTGATCAGTTTATCCAGGGATTGAATCCGGAGATACGCACATTGGTGAATATGAAACAACCGAGTAACTTTGCTGATATTCTGAATCGAGCCAGAAGAGCAGCAACCATTCTGAGAGACTAAAGGAAGCTTCATATGTTGTAATGCCCTAGATTGTATTGGATAAAATGAAAAGATGAAGTGTTGCTTGAAGAAAGAGACCGCACCCGCCTAAAGAAGCACCGCACCCGCGGTGGATAGGCAGAAAGTTGGCCATTTTACAGTAGGGTCACCGCATCCGCGGTCCAAGAAAGAGTGCACCCGCGGTTGATGGACAGAGAGTTGGAGATTATTTACAGAAGTGACACCGCACCCGCGGTGAAGAAGTACCGCACCCGCGGTGCAAGACCAGTAGGGTTGGAAATTTTATGCGAAGCAAGACCGCACCCGCGGTCCACAAGACACCGCACCCGCGGTCGGCGAATGTTGGAAAATGAAAAGTGGTGCCGAAGCTTAAGCGCACCCGCGGTCTAGACGGAGCGCACCCGCGGTGCCCTGTGCGAGAAAGCCACCCTTAATTCTTAGGAAGACACATGGCATGTATATAAATAGAAATGTGCCGAGTCTTCACTTTCACCACTTTCATCAGCTGAGAACGAGAGAGTGGGGACAAGCTTCAATTCCTTTTGCTTTAAAGTTATGATTTTGGAAGAATTACACATCCAAACTTAAATACGAGATGAGATTCGTGTTCCTCTTAACAAGGCTTCAAAAAGGGTATACTTTCTACATCTTTTCAGCATGTTTTGAAATATACATGTTGGAGCAATGCTGATATACTTGTGATTATATGTTCTTGAGATTATAGATGCCGTAGAATCGTAAACGGATCGATTATCGGATGTCGTATGCGAGTTGTATGAAATTCCAGCTTATATGTGTATGAGATTGTGCAGATTCTGAAACTATGATGGAGATGTGTTAAGGATTATGTGGATTATTATTGAGTAATGATAATTGAGTTGATTTGTATCAAGAACTACACTGTTATGCCGTCGAGATTATATGGTAATTGAATAATGAGTTGTATCAGACTTGCTTTGAATTGTATCTTGATAGAGTACATCTATACATTGCCATTTCAGATTGAAGTGACAGACTTTATAATCGACTTCGAGATCTCGATTGATTCCAACGACAAGAAGGTATAATTCATGTTTTGTTTGGGGAAGACACAACTCAAATGAGATTCAATTTGAGTTTCCCAACAAAATCACATACTAGAATTGTTGTTTATCTTTTGATATGAATTTGATTTGTTTATAGATTTATATTCAAATCTCTTGATAGGATGCTGTCTTGTTTATGAATTTATATTCAAGCCTTTGAGATAGGAGAGTCATTGGCAGACTTGCCAAACTAGATGTTCGGTGGTATCGACGCTTCGGATCAGATTCACTCCGATTGTAGACATTCGATACAGACATGACCGAAGTCTAGGAATAAGACGTACAGTTACCCCGATTGGGAGGGTAGGTGACAGACAGTGACGTTTTATTCACACCGGATCCCTAGAGTAGAGTCGAGTCGAGTCAAGACATGATTTGATTTGAATTGCATGTTTATATAGATTGGTTTCATAGACTATGGAGCCCATTATTAGTGCTTTGATTCATGATTTATGATTATGTATCAGCATGTATACATGTGTTATATTGGGATTTGTTCTCACCAGAGTTTCCGGCTGTTGTTATGTCTGTATATGTGCATAACAACAGGTGGGGCAGGATCAGGGTCGCGACAGAGATGAGAGATGGACATAGCGTGGTGATCACGGGCGTAGCAGATGAACTAATAGTTGTACTTTTGATATGTACTGTATTTAATTACTGGTTTGTAGAAAATGAATAAAACGAGGCATGTATATTATGTTTGTTGTAATGAAATGAATATCGAATTATCTTGTGCTTGAGTTGTAAACATTTGATTTAATGTTAAAAGCAAAATTTAGACCCGTATTTTTGAACAATGATCCGACTAATCCCGAAAAGAATTGAGTTAGAGCCCGAGTTCCCACAACAGGTGGTATCAGAGCAGTAAGTTATGTAGACTGAGATAGAATAGAATGAGGGGTAGATTGAGTTTTCTTTCTTACTTTTGATGTGCTAGCATGATTTAATGCTTTCCCTGTTATAAGTTGTATTGTATCTGAGTTGATTTACAGCATATACTTGTAAAGACTGAATCAGAACCGATTCTGGATCAGAGGTATATGATCAGAGGAGGGCTGAGACAGATTGTATAGATTGTATCCTAATCTGTTTGATAATCAGATATGCCGCCTAGAAGAATACCACAACTAGCTGCAGGTCAAGTGCTAGAACAGGGTAGTACGTCGGGTACTCAGATGGACGTGACTGCGACACCGATGGAGACTTTGTTGAAGAGATTTCAGTCATTCCGACCCCCGACTTTGAAAGGCACTGAGAATGCAGCGGATTGCGAAAGCTGGTTGGATGATATAGAGATGTTATTTGAATCACTTGCCTATACAGATGAACGGAGAGTGAAGCTGGTTGGTCATCAATTGCAAGAAGTGGCCAAGAGTTGGTAGCTAACGGCGAAACGAGCCTTAGAAAATCGAGGTATTGATATTACTTGGAAAGTCTTTAAAGATGAATTTTATCAACGTTTCTTTCCAGTGTCATACCGAAAAGACAAAGGGGCAGAATTCGCCAACTTGAGACAGGGCCAGTGGAACATAGAGGAGTATGTTGCCAAATTTTCGTCCTTGCTTCGATTTGCACCTCATGTAGCAGGGAATGATGAGGCAGTTGCCGATCAGTTCATAAATGGTTTGAATCCGGATATCTTCACTTTAGTGAACACGGGGCGACCCAACACTTTTTTTGAGGCGCTGAATCGAGCGAAGGGAGCAGAGGCTGGCTTGATTAGGCAGCGAGGAGCTTCCTATAGTGTTCAGGGTCAAAGACCGCCACCGTTCGCCACACAGTTTCCACCACCTCCTCCTCGATTTGATAGTGGAATCAGTAGTAGTGGGAAGAAAGATTCTTTGAAAGCTAAGGGTAAGCAGTTCAAGAGAGCAGGGAGCAGCTCATCGAGCTCCAGTGGTTCAAGACAGAGAGGTCTACGGAACGAGAAGCAACTTGGGAATTTGAAAAAGTATGCGCACTTAGCACCCTCATCTCTTTAAAGATCTAGCTAAATCGAGTTTCGAGGGCGAAACTTCCAATAAGGAAGGTGGGATGTGAGAACCCGGAATTTTCGAAGCGAATCATGTAAGAATTTAAAACCCGAAAACTAACCTCAAAACTTTAATCTTAACTATAAACTCAAATAATA
The DNA here is from genome assembly GCF_025594145.1 of Primulina tabacum. Lineage (NCBI taxonomy): Eukaryota > Viridiplantae > Streptophyta > Magnoliopsida > Lamiales > Gesneriaceae > Primulina > Primulina tabacum. The sequence continues at coordinate 7,470 of NW_027459797.1, read as the reverse complement.
ACTTAAATTTTGAGCTAACATGGCTCGGAAAGTAACTCCAAAGCTCAAAAATTAGCTCAACGGGAAGCTATGCTATGAGAAATCGCAATGATCGAACCGTCATCATCGGGGGAGTAAAACCACAGCTCTTGAACTCAAGATTTCAGCTCAAGGAAGCTTATTTTATTTTGTCCTAAAAGAACAAAAAATGGAGCTAGGAGAAGAGCTAAAGCATTTAACATATTTATGACCATTGAGTTAAACAAGAAGAGGAGCTAAGAGAGCTAAAGGTTTGGACAAACTTATTGTAAAAGAAATGAGAGCTAAGAGGCTTAGACAAATTTATGATGCAAGAAATGTCCCTTTATGAAACCATAATGACTTTTGATGCTTGGATTTTACTCTGACAACATTGATGATATTTCTTGGAGCTCATGATTTTGGCCATGGGGTAGAGGGAAAGGCCAAATTTTTTCCTATAAATAGCACCTCAAACCACACATAAAATGCACTCTAAAAATCCCTTATAAAAGCATCCAAAAAAAATCGGCCATCTCCTCCTTCAACCAACTCTCGGCCGATGTCATTGGGAAGAAGAAGGAAGTTTGTTTCAGCTGTTTTGTGTAGTAAAGTGTTGTGTATACTGTCGTGGAGTTTCTGTCCACAATCGGCCGCCATTCGTCCAAGTTTGAACAAAGTTTCGTACCGCACGATTAAACTATCGGTAAGTGGGTTTTTGTTACGTAGTTTATTGTATTTTAAACATTGTATAAAATAACATGACATGCTTATTTGTGTGTTAAGATTTTCGAAATTTGGTGATTATATAATTTAAAATTTCGATCGATGACTGTTAAGTTTATTCTGAAATTCGATATTCTTTGACCCTGCCGATTTCTGTCAAAACTCTGAAAAGTTTTGTCCGATAAATTTGAGTATGTGTTACACTGTTACGATTCGAGTTAGATATGAAATGATAATGTAATTCTGTTTTGGCCCCCATCGATGGGTATAAAACCGTGTTCTATCTACCGGTGGTTATAAAATCGTGTTCTGTCTGGCCCCCATCGGTGGGTATAAAACCGTGTTCTGGCCTCACCCCTTAGAGGACTAACATATTGGGGACAATTTGACCATAGAAATGAGATGAGTAACCGTGTTGTGTTTGTTTTTGATTCGTTCTGATTTTCTCTGAATCTTTTGATAATATTTGTCTATTTGATTCGGTTCCGTTATGATAAGTCAAAATTAATAAGTTTTGAAAATTTGTTAAGAAACGTTTTAAAGATTAAATTCTATATGTATCATTGGAAATCGATCGACCTCCACTTGCTGAGTGTTTCTCAAAACACTCACCCCATACAAATTTCAGATAAGAATGAAGCGCAACTGAATGAGGAGTAACAAGAAGCTTTTTGGGGATGGTGATCGATCAACAAGATCAAGAATCAATATTTTTACCTTTCTTTTTGTTTAAGCTTTCGCAAACTCTGATGTCATTTTGTTTTATTGTCATTGTAAAGACAATTTTATTTATGAAAAAGACTGATTTATTTGGCTTTTCGATACGAGGCTTATTGTTTTCAAGTAATTTTTAAGTAATGCAGGATGTCACCGACGCCGTGGTTCCGGGGCGTGACACACATGGTTATGCAAAACGAAAATAATGAAAGGGGATTCATGTTTTCATGCAAACAATAATCAAACACATATTAGGATGTGATAGATGAGAAAAAAGAATTATAGCGTGCCTTTGAGTATATTACGCACGAAAATAGTTGACGATGCGAAGAACGAAGACGAGAACCCTTGACTGAATTTTACTTAAGAAAAACCGATGCTTTCCCCTTGAAAAATAGTGTGTCATGTGTTTGAGGGGTGCTTGGAGTCTTGTGTGCGTTGGAGAGATGGAGCGTGAGTTTAAGAAAATAATGGGGAGGATTTAGGCTTTAAATATTTGATGAATAATAAGTGTTCAAGCTTAGGCCCATTAGCATAGTACAATGGCCCAATAAGCCCATTAGTGCATTTAAAAAATATTTTGTTTAGGAAAGTTCGTGAAATTATTAGTCGAGTTGTCAAAAAGTTTATATTTTCATTGAAAATTGAATACCGATAAAAATTAATCTCAGCGTATAAAATCACCTCAAAATTTCTTATTTTCGAAAATAACAAAAAACATCAACCTTATTTTAAATAATTAAAAACAATTATTTAAAAAATATTTTCCATTTTTCAGCCCTCGATCTCCGTTCCTCGATCGAATCTCGAATAACCTTTAAAAATATATTTTATGCATTCATGTAGAAAACTACTTTAAAACCATACAGACATAAAACATAATCAATTAAAGCAATTAAATCATTTAATTAGATTTTCTATTTTTCCTAGATTTGCATGCAGTTGGATTACGTCGTCTTATTTTTGGACATTACAATTCATCCCCCTTAGATAAAATTTCGTCCTCGAATTAGAACTTACCGAATAACTCTGGGTAGCGACTCCTCAAGTCCTTCCCGGTTTCCCAAGTAGCTTCTTCCTCCGAGTGATTTAGCCACTTGACCTTGACCATTGGAATGACTTTGTTTCGGAGTCTTCTTTATTGTTCTTCTAAGTTATATTTGGGGTCAATTGCAGAGGTTCATGATTTAGTACATTTGAAGAGTTCGACATGTACTTTCATAGCATCGAGATATGAAACACATTGTGTACTCCAGATAGCATCGATGGCAGTGCCACTCTATAGGCTAGTGTTCCAATCCTCTCCAAAATCTCAAATGGCCCTATGAATCTTTGGCTAAGTTTGTCTTTCTTGCCAAATCACATAACATTAATAAGTGCTATTTTTCACAAATATGTGGTCTCCCACTGCAAACTCTAACTCTCTTCGTCGCTTGTCGGCATAACTTTTCTGTCGTCTTTGTGCAGTCTTCATTCTCTCTCGAATTTTGACTACTAGCTTGGCTGTTTGTTCGATCAAATCAGGACCAATTTCCCTTCTTTCGCCAACCTCCCAATGATCTACATTTTCTTCATATAGTGCCTCATAAGGAGCCATCCCTATAGATGATTGATAGCTATTATTATAGGTAAACTCCACTAGAGGTAATTTCGGTTCCCAACTTCCTTGGAAATCGATCACACAAGCTCGAAGTAGATCCTCTAAAATTTGAATAACTCTTTCAGACTGACCATCGGTTTGAGGATGGAATGCTGTATTGAACAATAATTTAGTCCTCATCGCTGCATGCTCACTTTTCTAGAAAGACGATGTAAATCTTGGATATATGTCAGAAACCATAGATACGGGAATCCCATGCAGATGAACTATTTCTCGAATACACAAATTGGCATACTATGTCATGGTGAATGTCTTCTTGATAGTTAGAAAATTCGCTGATTTTGTAAGACGATCCACTATCACCCATATAGCATTTGTAGAGCCCAAAATCATTACACGTAAAAGCCATGCATTTATTTAAATTGTTTAATCATTATTTAAATTATAATGATTTTAGTGATGCATGATTTATTTAATTGCATTATTTTAATATTAGGTGATGCACGTTAAAATATTTTCTCAAGTTTCATGTTTCAGGCGATCATTCGATGTGGGATCGAGGAAAAAAGACGATGATGTTTTTGGCATATTTTTATGTGGTATTTTATTTTTAAGTTAAGGTTGGGGCATTAATTAATTTAATAAGTTTAAGCATTTTAAAGCCTAAAATTATGTATTTAGTGAGTTTAAAATTTTGAAACTTTTAAAGTTGGACTTGTGCATTTTATTTTGTTAAAAAGGAGAATTTTTTAAAATTAGTGTGTATTTATTTTAATTAAGGAGTTTGTTTAAAATTACTGTGGGTTAGCCTATTAATTAGTATTTTTATTAGTTAAATTAGCACTAATTATTCCTAATTAAACACACACACACACACACACACTTTTTCACACAGTAGAAATCGGCAAAACACACAACACTATCACAATTCAGATTTTATTATTTTGAGAGGAGGAAACTAGGGCTCTTTGCAAGAATAGCAGCCGCCCCTTCCATTCGATTTTCTAGCAAGTTTTCGGTGAATTTTATTGCAAGAAAATAGTGCCACGTTCGTCCCGGATCAAGCCTCGCTCCGTCTCCGCTTCGTATCGCCGTATCGTGAGTTTTAAATATCAAAAGGCATGTATATTCTATTTTTCCTGTGTCGATCTAGTCATATTATGTGTTACGATGTTTTTATGCGAGAAAATACATGTGTGATGTGTAGAAGTTTGAGCAATCATGTTTGGATCACTTTTGAAACCATTTTTGGGATCTCAAATCTCGTTTTAAATGATCTTTTAAAAACTGCGATTTTTCGGTCAAGATTTTGGGAAAACTTTCAAGTAAGAAACATATATATTTTGTTACCTTCGATTTGATATAAAATTCGAAATATTTGGATAAAATTTGAGTGAGATATGATCATTTTCGTGGGACTGCTCAAACTGCGTTTTCTGAAAAATTATGTTATTGATGTGTTCTTGAAGTTTTATTGTTTCAGGCTGCGTTGGGGATCGATGGGTGATTGTTGTGCTTTTAGGTATGTTTAGTATGTTGGGTTGGTTATTCGGTATGCCGGTTAGTGTCGATAGGCACTTGAATTCATTAGAAGCCGTAGAAAACGATTTGGGGTCAATTTCCGTGTTTTTGAGTTGTATTGTGTCGTAGGGTGGATGTTGTTGTTTTGGGGTGGTTGTACGAGTTTGGATTCAAGGTTATAGTATCCTAGGAGGGGTCTCAAGGTGTCGATTCATGGTCGAATGATCGAGTTAGGAGAAATAAGCCTTGAGTATATAAATTTTCGTTGGTTCACGCGTACCAAGCCTGAACGGACCCGTACACCGTCCTTGGCACGGGGTCCATGCCCTTGTTTCCTTCTTAGTGTCAGTAAACTGAGCATACACGGACCCTTCGACAGACCCTGGCACGGGGTCCGTGCCTTTGTTTCCTTGGAATGTCAAATTTGTGAGCCTACACGGACCCTAGACGGACCCTAGCACGGGGTCCGTGTCCTTACTTTTTTCGAGCATTTCTTTTGAGAACCTACACGGACCCATACACGAACCCGGGTGTGGGGACCCGGACGCTAATTCATTCCTTAATCGTCTTTAGAATAATTTAAACAATTATAATAAACAGGGTCTAAATTTTTTTTTTAAAATACAAAGCTGAAACATAATGTAATTCAATTCAAATTACATATTAAACATAAACATACAAATCTTGTATTGTCTACAAGAATTCAACTAGGTTCAACTATATGACAGTGCTGAATCCTAAGTTGCCTCAGAGCCCGGATCTCCACGCTATCTAGTCCAGCCTCATTCTTTTCTTGACCCTGATCCTATCCCACCTGTTGCCATGCATACATACAAACAAGACAACAGCCGGATAACTCCGGTGAGAATTACATTCTCAATATAAATATGTATACATGCAATCATAAAACATATAAAAGCATATAACATATATTTCTAACATGTATTTAAATCAGAATATATATCCATATCAAGAATAAATCCTATTCTATACATGTACCATCATCAGGAACATAATTCATCATATACTATATTCAGGAACGTAATCAACATAACTCAATATAAACTGTCAATTAGACTCATGACTCCACATTTTAGACTAGACTCAATCGTCGTCTAGGGATCCCGGTTCCAGATGTTAGCATTCCATATCGATCACCAGTAATAGAAGAAATAGCACTGGTGCGCCCCAAGGAGACACACTCGGTCTAATGTAGCCCTTGGTTAGAAGATCTTCTAATTGTGCTTTTAATCCTTTCAACTCTATCGGCGCCACAGTGCTTGGCATAAGATCTATACTGAAATCAACCTCTCGTACTGGAACTAACCCTGGAATCTCCTCTGGGAATACATCCGCAAATTCGCAAACCACTGGCAAATCTGCCAACGTCAAGCTCGGCTTCAGTAAATCTACTGAATAAATAAGGAACCCTTCTACTCCTTGTTGCAACAATCTCCTTATAGTCAAAGCAGATACTAAGGGAATCCGAGATCTGAACCCTTCCCATAGAATTTCCACTCCTCTGCCATTTCAGGTCGAATTTGACAATCTTGTGGAAACAGTCTACGGTGGCTCTGTACTTGGTTAGCATATCAATTCCAACAATACAATCAAAATCAGCCAAACCAAGAACAATGCAATCTAAGTCAATCTCATGACCCTCGAATTGTAATATACAACTTCTAACTGTAGTCACAGATACAAGACCACTTCCCAACGGAGAAGAAATAGATACTACAGTCGACAATGACTCAACAGGTAATGAATGCAATAATGCAAAACGTTCAGATGAATGTATCCGATGCACCTGTGTCAATCAACACATATGCATGATAACCGCAAAGAAAACAGTTACCTGCAATAACATCATCTGGCGCATCCTGGGCTTGCTCCTCGGTCAGTGCAAACACCCTAGCCTGCTGTCTAGGAGGTTGACTCACAGTCTGGCTACCTCCTGGTCTCTGCTGAGACTGTGCAGATGGTGGCTGGAATGAATGTACAGATGTCTGTCTCTCAATCTGAGGCACTGATGCAGATGACCCTGTACTCTGGGATCGCTGTGCACCTCTCTGGGGACAAACTCTAGCAAAGTGTCCTTGCTGCCTGCATATGTTACATCTGCCCATCACTCCCTGACACTGCTCAGTGGTATGCCTACCACCACAAGAACTGCAATAAACACCAGTATACTCTGCACTCTGGCCAGGACCTCTCTGTCTTGACCCACTGGAGCTCGACGAACTGCTCCCTGACTTCTTAAATTATCTGTCTTTTGCTTTCAGAAAATCCTTCTTGCCCCTACTACTGCTTCCACTATCAAATCGAGGAGGAGGTGGTGGAAACTGGGTGGCGGGCTGTGGCGGTCTCTGACTCTGAGCACTATAGGAAGCCCCTCGCTGCCTAATCAAGACAGCCTCTGCTCCTTTGGTTCTGTTCAGTGCATCAGAAAAGGTATTGGGTCGTCCTGTGTTCACCAAGGTTAAAATGTCAGGATTTAAGCCATTGATGAACTGATCCACGACGGCCTCGTCATTTCCTGCCACATGGGGTGCAAACCGAAGCAAGGACGAAAACTTGGCAACATATTCTTCAATGTTCAATTGCCCTTGTCGTAGATTTGCAAATTCTGCCCCTTTATCCTTTCGATATGACACTGGAAAGAAACGTTGATAAAATTCATCTTTAAATACTTTCCAAGATCGATACCTCGATGTTCAAGGCTTTTTGTGGTCAACCACCAGCTTTTCGCAACTTCTTGCAACTGATGCCCGATTAGTTTCACTCTTCGTTCGTCTGTATAGGCAAGAGATTAACAACATCTCTATATCGTCAGCCAGCTTTCACAATCCACTGCATTCTCCGTGCCCTTTAAGGTAGTGGTGGATGGAATGATTGAAATCTCTTCAACA
>NW_027459796.1:0-78798 GCF_025594145.1 Primulina tabacum | reverse complement strand
CTAGTTGGTGGGGTTGCAGAATGCTAAAAATATTGATATAATGATAACAAATCTTGTTATTATGTTGCTAACATAATTAATTAAATGTATAGTTGGTAGATGTCAAGTTGGAAGTACTAAGTTGCGAAATATAATTTTATCACACGACTTAGTTTATGGCAAGCTAAAATTTTTCGATGATATCTCATGCTCGAGTTGTTAAATGACAAGAACGAACACGGTTGAACAAAAAGCTCAAATTGCTACAAGTAAAATTTCTAATTAGCTCAACCGATTCGGATGTATATATGTGAAATAGTGGTTGCAAGATCGAGCTGGGAGAATCAGAAACAAAAACCAGCGACTACCTTGTTCATCTAAATGGAACGATTCAACATGCGTACAATGCTAAGACCGTGATTTACAAATCATCTTCACAAGTTGAATTCTGAATCGGTTCTTAAGATGGTGAAAAATGACGATGAAATTGTTGATTTTGCATTGAATAAGAAAGAGTTCCAGGTTGTATATATAGTATTTCGAGCATCTATATCTCATAACGAACTCTAAATTGAGTGATTTTTTATTCTATGGAAAGCTAAGATTAAAACTATACAATATTCATGTCATCACTTTCTTTCGAAAATCAATGAATCAAGACAAAACTAAGTTGATCAAACCAACGAAACAAGTTGATCAACCAATCGATGTGGGAACAGCCAGCAGACCAAACTGATCAACCTGCTCGATCCGGAAACTGGTCAACAATATATTAGCTCGATCTCAAAATATGTCCAGTAACGTGAAATGATATGTTTCAATATCAGAATCATATAAAACCTTTATAAACGATCATATTCCTATTCAAAGGTTCATATCATTCTTGGGGGCCATAAATACAAATATTTGAAGATCATATCATAAGTAAATGAAGGGAGAGAATGAGGAAGAACAACTCAACCCAAAAAGAAATACCTCGAAGCATTTATTGAAGGGCTGGAGTATGTAAGGGAGTCTAAATAGAGTTATCACCATAGTGAGAAATTTTCCTTATGTTCGATGATACATTTGAGAAAATACATTGTAATGATATGTTTTGCTGAAGATTTTATGTGTTCTTGAAATACCATATGTTCATACTAAGTATTTGATTCAATCAAATCACTGTTTTCATACATTCAAATTGTATTTTCAAATCATTTGCAAAATGTTTAATTGGTTTTTTCAGAGGGTTATGTTGAGTTTATTCCACTCAATTTAGAATTGTAATTTTTCGATACTCAGTTCATTTTGAACATTTCAAGAAAAGCTATTGTAGCTCAACTAGAAGCAAACTATTTTTAAAAGTTTTATTCACCCCATCTAATCAAATTTTTATTTTAACAACTGGGATGCTAAGTCAATCCAGATAGCCAAATTCCAATATCATGCTGGGGTGAAAAACAGTTAGTCATATTAAAGTCAGTTCCCAACATCTATCAAGATCAAGCTGCTTCCAACACTTAAACCAGATTTCATAATTTAATTCAAGTTGTAGCTGGTACGCCTACAAAACAAGTCAATATGTACACATACCATGGCGACATTTTAGAAGATAATTGATCAATCAATGTACATTATCCGACCTCTTTAGTTGTCCAAGAATGTCTCCTAATAAGAAAAAGATAACCAGAGACATTTTTCTCTCATATATCGACTTTTCAGAAGCTGATTATTGCTATATTTGGATACATGTCAAGATGCTAAACTGACCTGCACTATGAAAGGGGAAAAAGACAAGACAATTGTTTTGTGTCGGAAATCAGTACAAGTATTCATTTATTGAAGATTGACCATTGAAGGAGTTCATCTTTATACGCATGATTAAAGATTGAAACACTATTGAAGCTCTCACAATCCGCCTTATCAAGATATCGAACACTCTTTAGTGATCTATCTTTAAAACTGCTCTAGCACACACGTATGTTCATATTGATAATATGGGATCAACTTGTGCTACCCAATCAATTTTAGTTGCTCAAGCTACTTAATGAAGGTTGTACTTCTATCTGTCTGTACCTAGGGTTCAATAAACATTTGAGTTTGTGTTGTATATAAGATATAAGAGTTTCAGTTTAGGCATTGGAAAGTTCTAACTGAAGTGGGTTTGTACAAATAGTTTATAAATCAAAGCCTTTTAGTGGATTCATTCCTTGAATAGAAGAAAGGAGAGACATAGAAGAAATATTGTCTTCCAACTTCCATATACTTTGTTATATTATTTTCAGTCATTTATCTCCCATTGTTTCCATATATTTGTTTGGTATCTGTGTTAAAAGTCTGTTTAAATGAATATATGTCATATCACTTGTCCGCCGGATTTTTTTCGCACTTGAAAAACCATTTTCAGTGTCTAGTTTCATAGCCGGTCTAGAAACAAGCATTAACAATTAAAAATATTAAAATAAACTCAAGTTCAAAGAAAATTTTAAAGAGTTTTTGATGCACTCTCCCTCTAAACTCTATATTCAATACTAACAAATAATGTAAGGCCCTAGAGTATATTATCTTGTAATTTTGAATAATTAGAATAATTTATTGAGTTTTAAATTAAATAATTATCTATGCCAATTTTTTTTTTGAAAGTTGTGTTAAAAATAGTATTTTAGAATATTAGAGAATTATAGACGATATTAAAATACATATAGAGTTTAAATAACACACGAAAGCAAAAAAAATTCAAAAAGGGATAAATGGGCTTGAGTTACTATTTTTAGTAACCATTTAATATATAATACATATATTACACCATTATACACACCATCAAAGAGAAGTAAGAAGCAGAAGACCCAAGCCCTTCTCTGTTTTCCGTCACCCTTGTAGCGGCTGCGATAGAATTGTTGTATCTCTTCCGTCCGAACTCAAAACCCAAAAATTCTTAAACGGTGTCTTGCTAACATCCTAAACTTCGATTCAATCTATAAATCAATCATTTTGAGCAAGGATTCGGTTAGATCGAAGCTGCTATTATTGTGCTCTGTTTATGCGTGATTTCTTGACCGTTTTGGCGAGTTGTTCTTCTTGTTGCTGCGATTTTTACTGCTTGAGTTTTTAGAAATGACATAAATAAAGACCGTAGATCTTTTTTGTTGGCTATCATGAGCACTGTAATTATCAAATTTCAATTAGAAACGGTTTTTTTATGATTTTCTACCAAAATGTGTCAAAACCGAATTCGCAATTAAACTGTGTAGAAATACTACTGTAATTCGAGCTTATGACCTTTGTACACTTGGATTCTTGTTAGAATTTTTCAAGTTCGCAATCTTGATTTTGATGATAACAAACTTGTTAATTGTGTTACTAATAATCTACGTAGTGTGCAGCACCTAGGATCATTCACGAGCTGTTTACATCGACAAAACAAACGAAGACTCAACTGATCGCACAAACTGAATCAGTCTAACTGTTACGTCAATTGAGCAGTCCAGCTGATTGTCCAGTTGATAGGTGGTTCAGCAGGAGAACCTCAGAATCCTGGCCAGCGAAGGAGTGTTCAACTGATGAAGAAACCCAGCTGATCAGTCCAACTGAACAATAGTGAAAATCAGTTCCACTGACGACTCAACTGATTCACCAGCCCAACTGAAGATCAGTTCAACTGACTAGTTCGAAGCTTCAGTCAGAATCTTTAAGTTATGGATGAAGACAAACTCTTTCAGTGGAGTCCAGCTGTACGTAAAGGTACAAAGCTATTGTCCAATCCAAGGACAATAATGGACGTTGCATCAGAGCATTAAAGACAAAACGTTTCAGAAGGGCATCGAAAAGTCGAGACATAAAGTCCAAGAAACGAATTCAAGATGCAACGGATACAATAAATGGGTCTCACGGTACGTTCAGCTTTCCGCCTATATAAAGAGAAGATCAGTGAAGACTCAAAGAATAAGAAATATACACCAAAAGAAGAAGCTGAAGAAAAAGAACGAGATTCAATACACAAAGCTTCTTCAAGAGAGAAAGGAAAGGGCACGCACATTGCACATCTGATTTCAGAAAACATTCAACCCAGAGGGACACTTTAACGTGTTATCTGCTTAGTTTAGAAGCCATTTTCCCTCAGTGTGTGAGAACATCCTTGTTCAGTTCTTACACACAAATTCTCTCAACCACTCATATACAGTCTTGCACAAAGACGTTAAACTTGGTATATAGTCTTGGAACACATAGACGTTAAAAAGTGTTGGCTGGAAGGTGCTGCCTTCAGTCGTATCTAGGAGTTCAGTTTAGGCAGTAGTGTAAGTCCTAGCTGAGTGGATTTGTACAAAGAGTTGTATAAATCAAAGTCTTCTAGTGGATCCTACCGAGGCGGTAGTAGAAGGGGTGACGTAGGAGCAGTTGAAGTCTCCGAATATCCATAAACATATCTTGTGTATTTAACTGATTAATTATTGTTTTCAAACTGTTTGGATCAGTTAGAGTATCCGTTAGTTCAGTTGTCACCATAACTGAACTGATGAATGCAAAAACTAATATACCCTTTTTCGGTTATTTAGTTTAATAAGTTAAAACATTTTCTAAATAACAGTTTTCTTCACGAAGGATTACTTCGAGTTTCTTCGGCTTGGTTTTTAACCAAACTCGATTTAATTCATCGATGTTAATATTCTCAGAAACGAGCTATTGCAGCTCATTGGAGAATATTTTTTTTGAAGCATCTGAAAGATGCTCAGCAAACGGTCCTTCAATTCTAAAATTGTGGTTCAAACAAAAAGTGTATATATATGTGTATATTTGAAATGAGACTTGAATAGTTAAAATCTATCAAGATTGAGAGAGTTATGCACCTTTTTTTTTTTGAAACTGCTCAACTGCCATTATGATCCGAGAACAGATTGGATATAGTGTATTCAATGAAATGTTGGGCTCAATCAATTGGGAATTTGAATATGGTTTCAACCGGACAAAATTAGATAATTGAGTTTCTTTTCATTTCCAATTTGCGGATATTGATTTGAGTCATATTGAGGGATATATGAATTTTATGCTATGAAGTGTCGAATTCGGAACTATAACAAAATGTAGTTTTCATGATTTCTGTTTTTGGGCGTTTATCGTGTCGAGATGATTGAATTTCTTATTGATTTTTTCCGGTGAGATGGGTTTTTATTCGGCTTATTCTTATGTGTTTTAGGTGAGGATCTTGAAGTAAAGTTGATAATTGGAATTGTCAAGTTGGTATGGTAGTTACAGTTCGATAACATACAACAGAACACATAAATTTATTTTAAATATAAATACGTGATGTTGTTGTTTACGTACTTATGTGGGTTATGTGTGTCGCTAAATTCCTCGTTGTTTTATATGATCATTATGTGACATATTCTATGGTATTTAGTATAGGACATGATATTATGACATTCAGTTGATTCATATCGTTCTTGTCAGCCCTTGTTGATATTCATTGTTATCTGGCACTTTTGTTTATCTCGTGATCATGGTGTGGCTGATAGGCCTATATACACTGATACAAATGATATCGTAGATATGATTGAATAATCTCGTGGTTAGTGCAACATTTTGAGGTGAGCGGGGATTGTGTCATCCGGTTGTTTTGTGCCATCCTGTTATATATTGTTACAGCTGTATGGAGGCCGATTTGGGGTATTAATTTGCACAGCCTGGCATACCTCGCATACTTGGCAGAGAGGTTTACTACATGACGATGTAGCTCCCTGTGTGTCGTTCGAATATTATTCTTGTGATAATACGTTCATTTGGCTCCGTTTACCTCGTTGATATTGATCCATGTTCAGCATTTGGACATTTCATCTACATTTTTTTTTTTTTTTTTCTTTTTTTATATTGATGCATTTATGTGTTGTTATGTTTGTTGAACGGTTTCATAGCAGAATCCTAACCTCATTTGTTTACTGGAAGGGCTGTTGTTGTTGCTTTTGGTCACCATGGTAGATCTCACGAGTGGTTTTGCAGCACCAGCAGAGGTTCCACTAGCAGAGCTCGTGATTGAGGTGGGGTTGCTTGGTTTTGTCCATTGAAGTTTCCCAGCTAGTCTTTATGGTTGTCTTGGAGTTTGCATCAGTTCTATGCCGTATTTTATTTGTCGGGGAGATGTCCCGAGTATCTGTATGGGTGTTTGACTTGTTTTATTTAGTTTGGATCAGTTTTAGTATGTTTCAAAGTCTTGCCGGCTTAGTTGAACTGATGCTTGAGAATTGTTGACGTGTGCCTGATTGACACTTGCATGTGATTGTTTATATTATCGTAGCGTCAGTCTTAAGTCATTTTACTATTTTCTGATGCTTGAGTTTTTTGAGATGTTCTACTTACGGGGAGGTCATGTTGAAAATTTTTTTAGGCTCTGAGGTCCGTTTTAAAGTATTTTAAACCATTTTTCCGCTGCAGAATAAAATTAAATCATTATTGTTTGATCATTAATTGTCATTAGAATAAATGGACATCACAAATAGTTATTTTCATATTATTTAAAATGATTCATCATTTATAATTTTATTATTTATATAATATACATGTTTTTTAGTAATTTTTTTAATTTAGGTTAGATTGTAAAAAATAAAATTGAATAAAAAATGTATAATTATATATTGTATGTGAGGCTCATTTACTCTAATTACAATTAATTATCAAATAATAATTTTTGATTTAAAGCAGCAGCGGAAAAAATGTTTAAAATACTTTAAAATGGACCTCAGAGCCTAGAAATTTTTTGGCATTACCTTCTCATAATTAGGACATCCTGAAAAACTCAAAAGGCAGTTTATATAAAAATATACTCCAACTAGAGTCATTAAAACAAAAATCAAAGTCAAACAACCTATAGCCGCACTGTCCAGGATTAAGAAGAATTAAAACTTACCAAGTACTCACCAGATCATAAGAACCACAGAGTCGACTCAGAACATAAGAAAATAACCAATATCACTACAGATACACGGGGCATCTCCCTGACAAATGAACTACAACACAAGACTGAAACAAACTTCAAGACATAACCAAGCAATCCAACCTCAATCCCGATCTCCACTGGCGGAACCTCGGCCTGATGCTACAAAACGGCTCGATAGATCTACCATGGTATCCAAAAGCAACAACAGTAGCCCCTCCAGTAAACAATTGAGGTTAAGATTCTGGTATGCAACAGTTCAACAATAACAACAATAAACATAAATCATGCATAATCATATAATAAAATGTAATGTGCAATGCATGAACGGGCTCAACGATAATCGGGATAACAGAAGCCAATAAACGGTACGATAACAACTGGAATAATGCTCGAGCAATAACTCAGGGGAGCTACATCGTCATGAAGCTAAACCGCCCTACTAAGTATGCGGGTATGCCAGGCTGTGCTGAATAACACCCTTGACTCGGCCTCCATACAGCTGATACGATACAACTGGATGGCACAACAGAACGAACTAGATGACAAAATCCAGCGCTCACCTCAAAAGGCTACACTACCCACGAGATTGTTCAATCAAATATACGGTCTCATGTGTATAGGCCTATCAGCCACATCATAATCCCAAGATAACAACAGTGCCAGATAACAACGGATATCAACAATGGGCTAACAAGAACGATAGGGCGCAACATGAATGTCATAACATCATGCCCTATGCTAAATACCAATAATATGTCACAATAATAAACATATACCGCAACGAAGGCATTTAACAATCATAATCCCAAGATAACAACAGTGCCAGATAACAACGGATATCAACAATGGGCTAACAAGAACGATAGGGCGCAACATGAATGTCATAACATCATGCCCTATGCTAAATACCAATAATATGTCACAATAATAAATATATTACCACAACGAAGGCATTTAACAATTTACAACAATCAACAAGTCATAGATACGATCAGTGCAACACAGAATGACAATTAAACATAATTTATGTTTTATCGTCGTATGTTACCTAGCTGTAACTACATATACCAACTTGACATATCCAATATCAAATTTACTTCAAGATCCTTGGCCTAAACAAAACAACAATAAGCCGATCATGAAAACTACATTCTATTCCAATGTCCGATTTGGCACTAAAGAGTATAAAATTCATATCTCGCTCAATATTAACTCAAATCAATATCCGTCAATTTGAACTGAAAGAAAACTCAATTATCTAAGTTTTTCTAGTTGAAACTATCCTCATAATCTCAGTACATTAATCTCAGAATTTGCAAGAACACACTGCCACTCACCAATTCTCGGACAGAAAATCTTCTACTGAGCAGTTTCAGAAAAATAGCCATAACTTGCGCAATTCTTACAAGAATTTAACGATTCAAGTCTCATTTCGAAGACAAGACATTAGCTCTACAATTTCATTTGAACCAAAATTCCAAATTCCAACTGCACAGAGGTCATATTCTCGAATTACAGAAGGTATTCTACACAGCTCAATTGCATAATTTGGTTTTGATGCATTTTGGTAGAAAATTCATAAAATCCTTTTCTAATTGGAATTCGATGATTCTAGCGGCTCTAGAAAGCTAACAAACAGATCTACAAGTTCTATTTAATCACAAGTCGAGATTCTTAACGCACAATACACAAAAACTCGAAATTCTGAAGCACAAAAACTGAAAACTCACCAAAAACTAATGCACATAAACAGGGCTCACAAAATGGAGCTTTGATCTGCTCGTTTCCTTGCTCAAAATTCGCGATTATGGCTTGAATCGAAGCTAAGGATGTTAGGAAGATAATCCTTCAAGAATTTTTGAGTTTCAACTTGGGACGGAGGAGATATGGCGATTCCATCGCAGCCGCTACACAAGTGACGAGAATTGTGTTGGCTTCCTTCTTTATTATTTCCCCCTTTTCCTTAATCTTTCTATAAATGGAGGTGTGTGTTTATGTATAAATATAATAATTAGTCACCAAAAGTAGTAACTCAAGCCATTTATCCAGGTTTGTATTTATTTTGCTCTCGTGTGTTATTTAAACTCTATAAGTATTTTATATCGTTAAATTCTCCGATATTCTAAAATACATACTTTTAACACACTTTCTAAAATTATTTGACATAAATAATTATTTTAATTTACAACTCAATAATTATTCTAATTATGCCAAATTACCGGATAATTACTTACAGAGCCTTACATTGTATACACTATTTGTACACAAACATACGTGCAAAAATAAAAATGAATAAAATGTATAATTATATATTGTATACACTATTTGTACACAAAACATATGTGCAAAAATACAAATTAAGGGATTAGATGACTATATTTTTTTGTCAGTTTGTGGATTACTCTCATTTAACTTTTTTGAAAAATACTCTCATTTTAACTTCATCCCATATTTTAAAGGAGTAAAGATTAATAATTATTTTTAAAGTTATTAACATAACCTATAATTTATAATTTTATTTTATTTCTTTCTAATATATTTATTTTTAATAAATTTTCAATTTAGTTGGGTTATAAAAAATAAATTTTTGAATAAAATATAAATTTATATTTTATCCATTATTTTACACACAAAGTGTATCAAATTACTAGTATTATAATTTTCATAAAAAAACTAGTATTATATTATTATATATTATTAGATCACTTGTATAAAAAAATAGTTCTAAAAAGTGAATACATGAGAATAATATTGTAATCTTAAAGTATATATATGACACGATTGCAAAGTAGTTGCAGTGCTAGCTATATAAATGACATAGCATCACTGCGTATTTCCTCGCAAATAAGAAAGAAACTAACACAAAGCATTCTTCACAGCAGAAGAAAATATGCAACTCAAATCTTGCCTTCTTCTCTATGTGCTCCTCTTGATATTGGTGGCTTCATTTCATTACCAAGCCTTGGCCATTTCGCCTAGTGCCATAGTTGGCAACTGGCGGCCGATTCCGAACGTTAACGTGGTAGAAGTGTTGGAGATCGCTAGATTTGCGGTGTCGGAGTACAACAAGAAGGATAACGTGGCAGTTGGAGTTTGTAAAGGTGGTGAAGAGTGAAACCCAATTAGTCGAAGGTACGAATTACAGATTGGTCATCATCGCGAATGATGCGGCTGCCGGCAATGCTCCGGGAAATTACGATGCTGTGGTATGGGACATGCCTTGGAAGCATTTCAGGGAACTAAGCTCTTTTGTGAAAGTTTAAGGGAGATATTATATATGTAATGCTAGCATCTTGAATAAGAATGTCTTTATATTTAATATAAAAAAATATTTTCGAACATATTTGAGATCTCTGTCATTGGATTTTGGATGTTATATTATTGCACTTTTTAGAAATACTAAATAAGATATTTAAAAAATAATTTAAGTGATCCGACTATTTTTCAAACCACATATAAGCCGTAAAAAAACAACATATTTAAACATCTCATAATAATATATTTACCACGCTTACAAACTCCCAAAAAGTTTACAAGTTTTTCGTAGATTGACCTTTCATTTCGATTTTGATAACTATGCAGTTGACTACGTCAAATTGTAATTAAATCATATTTGAATATGAATTATTTGTATACAGAATAAAAAACAAATATAACAACTAAAACTGAAATTTGATAGCATATTATGCCTAGTTTTTCATAAAAAATAGTTTTTCATATCATAACAACATCATTTCTATTTGGACCATTTTCAACTAAAGATTTCGTTTTTTTGTCAAATTTTGTTTCAATTCTCTCTATCATGAACATTAATTAGGGGCAAAACAACTTTCTTAATTTATATTTTAGTTTTATTATTATTATCATATGAAAAAAATTATTATGTTTAAAAAATAAAGTGTACAATGGTCGGTGGATAATAGAAATATATTTAAAAAATTCATAAAAGTAAAAAAAATGGTATTCTTAAACACTTGTCCTAATTCAAATTCTTCGACATGACTTTCGTATTTATGCAATTCTGTAAGGTCCTGAAATTAATTATCCGGTAATTTTGGCATATTAGAATAATTATTGAGTTGTAAATTAAAATAATTATTTATGCCAAATAAATTCAAGAAGTGTGTTAAAAATATGTATTTTAGAATATCGGAGAATTAACGATATAAAAATACATATAGAGATTGAAATAGCACACAAGAGCAAAATAAATGCAAAACCGGGATTATTGGGCATGTGTTACAATTTTTTTACTAACTAATATACATATACATACACACAATTTGTCTTTTGGAGAAAGAAAGGAAGAAATCAGAAACCCAATCCCCAATCCCGTAACCTTCCTTCCCCCTTTCTCCATTTTGTCACTTTCAGCACCTTCATTTGGAGAAGCCATAACTTTTCCGTCCGGCGTCGAATCACGAATGGTTGAGGGTTTTCTTCCTTACATCAGTAGCTTCGTTTTGAACCATGAATCGCTACTTTTTTGCTCGTTTCAGCCCCAATCAAAACCCTGTTTTGGGACTGCTCCTGTTCGAGTTTCTTGTTCGATTTTAGGTGAGCTATTGCTTGGTTTTTCTTGGTTCTTTGGTGTATATTGAGCAAGGATTTGAAGCTTAAATCTTACCTTGCTGTTCCTGCATTTTCCAGCTAGTTTTCAGTCCGGTTTTTCTGATCGTGAATAGTGTTTTCCGACGTCTTTCCGTCGAGTAGCAACATTGGACCGCTAGCGACTAGTTTATACTTCGATCTTGGTAATTTTGGATCCAATTCCAGATTTTTCGGTGCATAAGTAGGCTTGCCCCGAAGTGTAATTTTACCCGCTTCGATTTATTTGCTTTGTCGATTTTAATGCATTATATTGACGTATTATTGGGTTTATATTGTAGTTCGATCATTGGAGAGCTTTGAGGTATAAATCGAAGAGTTGTGAATTAGTATCGAGTTAATCGTGTGATTATTTTGGGAGATTACGGTTATTTAGTTGAAATTTCAGAATTGTTGAAATTGATTTGGGAATTAAGTTTTGATAATTAAAAATCAATAAGTTGGATTAATTTAGTTTATTGGCGAATTGTGAATTATTCGACCTATTTTTATCATTGTTAGGTCGAGGAGATTAAGTTGAGCTTGTTGTGATTTTAGAGTCGGTTTAGGTATGTTACAGTTCGGTAACATACGACGGTAAAACATAAATTATTTTAATTGTCATTCTATGTTGCACTGATCGTGTTTATTGATTTGTTGACTGTTGTAATATGTTAAATGTCTCGTTGTGATATATGTTTCATTATTGTGACATATTATTGGCATTTAGCATCGGGCATACAGTTATGATCATTCATGTTGAGCTCTATTGTCACGCCCCGTGTCCGAAGCGTCGGTGACATCCGGCATTGTTTTACGATTTCTTGAAAAAAATTAAGCCTCGTATCGAAATGCCAAAAACCAGTCTTTTCATAAATTAAACATTGTCTTTACATTGACCATAGAAATAAGAATACATCAGAGTTGCAAATGCGGAAACTGAACAAAAGGAAAATAAAGTCTTGATTTCTTGTATCTTGCTCATCGCGCTACCATCCCCAGAAGGCTTCTTGTTCCTCCTCATTATTTGCTTTTCATTTTTATCTGAAATTTGTAAGGGGTGAGTGTTTTGGAGAAACACTCAGCAAGTAGGGGTCGATCGATTTCCAATGATACATATAGAACTTAATCTTTAAAATATTTCTTTAACAAACTTTCAAACCTTATTACTTTTAACTCATCATAACAGAAACGAAACAAATATGAGATAGAGGTTTCAGACGATTCAGAGCAATTCAGAAACAGATCAGAACAATTCAGAATTGAACAGATCGGAACAGACAGAACACTGTTACTCATCTCATTTCCATGGTCAAATTGTCCCCAATATGTTAGTCCTCTAAGGGGTGAGGCCATAACACGGTTTTATAACCCACCGATGGGGCCAGACAGAACATGGTTTTATACCCACCAATAGGGGCCAGAACAGAACATGGTTTTATACCCACCAATGGGGGCCATACAAAATCACAATTCTCGTCCTCATTTCAAATTCGAATCGTAACAGTGCAACACAGATTCAGAGTTTACTAGACAGAACATATCAGAGTTTTCAGATATCAGAGTTTCAGACGGATTCAGCGGAACCAAAGAATTTCGAATAACAGACTGAGCATATAATCGATCGAAATTTAAACGGACAGACTTCATATTTCGAAAATGGAGACACACAATCATGCATGTCATAATATATATTCAAGTTTAAAAATACAAACGAATATATAACAAAAGCCCACTTACCGATTCTCGTACAAAGTTCCTCTCGAAAATTGAGCAGCACTTCATCGTGACTTTAACAAATGCGATCTTCAATCGCGCAGCACTACGATTATTCCTTCGAGCAGACTGAGACACAATTTTAGCAGCACTTCGACGTAAATTTTGATCGCCTGCACTGCAAGAATTTCCTCCTCTTCCTTGCTCTCCTTTGGCCAAAATTGAGAGTGCTTTTTGGTGTGCTTTTCTTCCAACCTTGAGGTGGGTATTTATAGGAGAAAGAAAGGCTTTCCACCTAGCCATTTGGCTGATTTCTTGGCCTCCAAGAATGGAGTAATGATGATCATAATGGTGGTCAAAGATATGCCAAGCACCAAGAGTCATTCCTTGAACCATAAATTTGTCCTAGCCTCTTAGCTCCTCCCTTAGCTCCTTCATTGGTTATCTCAATAGTCATTTCTTGCATACTAAGTTTGTCCAAACCTTTAACTTCTCCTTTAGCTCTCTTTTTGGCCTTTTTAGGACAAGCATGGTTGAGCTTCTTTGAGCTGGAAGATTGAGCTCATGAGCTAGGGGTTTTCTCTCCAAGAATGAATGAACTTCCTTGAGCTGAGGGTTTTAGCTTTTGAGCTGATGGTTTCTTGTCCAAGAATCTTGGAGCTTCCTTGAGCTGAGGGTTTTAGCTTGTGAGCTGAGGATTTCCTCTTCCGAGCGACATACCCTTAATTCTCAAGGTTTTGCATTGCCTCGGCTTCTTTTTGAGCTACTTTCCGAGCTTTTTGAGGTGCTTTGCTTCGAAAAATCCGGGTTCTCACATCCCACCCTCCTTATTGGAAGTTTCGTCCTCGAAACTTTAGTTAGCTAGATCAATAAAGTGATGAGGGTGCCGGGTGCGCATACTTTCTTCAAATTCCCAAGTTGCTTCTCATTCCATATGATTTGACCATTGTATCTTGATATATGGAATTGTTTAGCGTCTCAGCACTTGGTCTTTGGTGTCCACTATTTGAATAGGGACTTCTTTCCTTCGTTTAGTAGCGATGCAACTTTAAAATTCTGACTTGGATCTGAGACATACTTCCTTAGCTGTGAGACGTGGAAGATGTTGTCAATCCTTGACATGCCTAGTGGTAAAACCAGCCGATAAGCTAGGTTTCCCACTTTTCCCAGTATTATGAAGGGTCGATATACCTTGGAGTTAGATTTCTAGATTTGCTGAATCGAACCACTCTTTTCATAGGGAAACGTTATCATAAGCTTTCTCACCGATTTCAAACTCCAACGGTTTTCACTTTAAATCAGCCCAGCTCTTTTGTCGATCATGAGCTGCCTTGAGTTTTTCCTTGATAATAGCTACTTTATCAACAATTCAAGTACCATGATAGCTTTCTCTCTGATTTCAATACTTCAATGATAATTATTGTTATCGAAAAATTCAATCAAGAGGGGTGTTTATTTAATTCCTCCGAGGTTCATGGCACACGCCCTAAAATATCTTCAATAGTTCGATCCACCGTCTTTGCCTCATGTTTAATTCCTTTTGTTTGAACAGTATTTGAGGCTTTGATGATCGATAAATTTCACACATTTGCCACCAAAGAAATTGATTCTCTGGATCTTTGGCTCAAATATAATTGTGGCTAATTCACTATCATGTGTTGGATAATTTTGCTCACATGATTTTAATTTCATCGTTGCATAGGCAATTACTTGCCCTCTTGAATGAGAACACATCACAATCCTCTTTTGATGCATCATTGTAAATTCTGAAATTCTTGCCTTCTTCGGGAAGTACTAATACTAGCGTAGAAACTAGTTTCTTTTTCAAGATCTAAAAACTCTTCTCACATTCTTCACTCTAATTGAATTTAGAGTTCTTCTGAGTGAGCTTGGTGAGCGGAAGAAAATCCTTCAACACATTTTCTTAATAGCCAACTAATCCCAAAAACTTCAAATTTCTATTTCAGTATTCGATCAAGGCCAGTCTATGATTGCCTCCACCTTATTGGTGATCCACTTATATGCCCATTTCATAGATTATATGACCGAAGAATGTGACAATTTTTAATCAAAATTCACATTTATTAAATTTAGTATTTAGTTATTTTCCTCTGAGCATCGGTAGAGCAAGACGAAGATCTTCCTTGCGGTCTTACTCACTTGTTGAATATGCATGAATGTCATCAATAAATGCTACCACAACTTGTCGAGGAATTTTCTTGAACACTCTGTTCATGAGTTCTATGAATGTTGCTGGAGCATTGGTCAGGTCAAAAAGGTATTATCGTGAACTCATAGTGTCCATACCCTTTTATTTTTAAGGCTGTTTTACGAATATTCTCTGCCTTGGCCTTCAATTGTGGTAGTCTGACCTTAGATAGAGCTTCGAAAAGATCTTAGCTCCTTTTAACTGATAGAAAAGGTCATCTATTCTTGAAAAATGACATTTGTTCTTGATCTTATTGAGTTCTTTGTAGATCGACACACTATCTTGTGCTTTCACTATTCTTTTGTGTCAATAAGACTGAAGCTCCCAAGGATAGGCACTTAGTCAGATTTGTTTTTGACTAACAAATCTTGGAATTGTTCTTTTAGCTTCTTGAGTTTAACTGACGCCATTTGCTAGGGTTCATTAGATTTTAGTGTAGCACGAACCATCAAATTACTTTCGAATTCTACTTCACAGTCTGAGATAATTTAAAGTAACGCTTTCGGAGCTCTCGTACCACAGGAATATTTTATACCTTGAGCTCAATTCCTTCTTTTGCTTCTCTCATTATTGTTAGTTAGACTTCTTTGCCATACTCCATACCTTTCTAGATCTGAGAGGCAGAAAGAAAGGACTTCGTGTTCCTTATCCTTACCATAAAATATGATTTATTCTTGGATTGGAGTTTGGCATTCTTACCCCGAATCATTTACATTGCATGATTCTTGTCCAACCAACCAATTCTCAGAATGACGTTGAAATTTACCATAGTACACTAAATAAAATTGGCACTGAATATACTTATTTTATTCTATCTTAAAATTATCACGATTAATATCTCAAAACTTAAAACCAATATAGAATCTAGAACATAGCTCCTTATCAGCCTATTGACTTAAGTCCTAATAACCTAGTTAAAATTTCTTTCAATCTTGTACGGAAGAAACTAATTCCTCAAGCAATTATTCTTTTACTAAATCTGTCTTTAATCAAAACTATGAGCCTAACATGCTTTAATACAATAATTTCGTTGGATGTCTTTCTCCACAAATCTTTCCCCTATTTTTCTTTTTACTATAAGAAGAGTCAGAACCTATTATGCATGCTACATTTCCCTCGATGTCCACCAATATCTCATAACTCACTTTATTTACTTAAGGTAACGACCTTAATTTTTTTTTAACTTAAGTTATTGTTTCTTACATCTATTAAATATTCCAAAATCTTACATATTTAAATTTATCGCTTAATATCCCAAATTTAAATGTCCATACCGTTAATTATTGACATAAAAATCACCTTCATATCTGAATATCAAAACTTATTTAATTCTTATCTCATATTTTCATAAATATTTATTATTCCTGAATCAAACATTTCATCTTAAGTCGGAAGCTTATCTTCGATAAGTAAATTTCCAAATGTAAGTCAACTTATATCAGAGTATTTGTATTCCCAAAAATATAAGTCAAATTATCTCTGATAGGTATGTTCCCAAAAATATAATTCAACTTATCTCTGTACATTTTCAAAGAAATGTTACACTTCTTTCTTATAGTATCGTATAACCATAATACCAGTCTAGCCTACCTTATCATTTCTTCATCATCACTGTTCTTTTTTTCCACTACTTCCATAGATGCTTCTTCTTCTTCTTCCATGTTTTCCATGACAAGGTGCATATAGTTATGTTGTTCTTGCATTCTATCCATATCACCATGAAGCTTGGAGATGTAACGTTCTTGCTTGCTAGAAAGGTCTTCATGTTGATAAAGAGAGCGGTGAGCAAGATCCTTCTCAGTTTCATCTTTACTATCAACTTTCGATTAGGGGTCGTATCACGTGAGATGGATTACGTAGTGTTAGGGCGAGCTGAATCTTTGATCTGTCAAGGCGATAGGTGAGACGTTGTATATCAGTTTTAAGTAGGTTCTTGATCTTTACGAGTTCTTGTTCTCTTGTTTTTCTATATCGAGTTGATCCTTTAGGGTTGCAATCTCTCGTGTTTGGGTTTCCATGGTATGTTGACGCTTGCGAAGGACGGATTGAGCACGAGCACGAAGGCATCCGTTGAGGTAAAATTCCAGAATCGAATAAAGGATAGAAAGGCACAAACAATGTTGTCGTGGGATTTTCGATACTAAGAGTTTGCAGAATGATTGAAGGAAATAGATTTCGAATTTCTCAAAGAATTTTTGGAAAGAATGAGAGTTTGTTTCAGAATGTACTAGGCTTTTGCCAAAATTTGACTTCTTCAAATTTTGTCTGTCAAAATCCCAGCGGAATTATGAACCAGGCGGCTCTGATACCACTTAAATGTCACGCCCCGTGTCCGAAGCGTCGGTGACATCCGGCATTGTTTTACGATTTCTTGAAAACAATTAAGCCTCGTATCAAAATGCCAAAAACCAGTCTTTTTCATAAATTAAACATTGTCTTTATATTGACAATAGAAATAAGAATACGTCAGAGTTGCAAATGCGGAAACTGAACAAAAGGAAAATAAAGTCTTGATTTCTTGTATCTTGCTCATCGGCTACCATCCCCAGAAGGCTTCTTGTTCCTCCTCATTTATTTGCTTTTCATTTTTATCTGAAATTTGTAAGGGGTGAGTGTTTTGGGAAACACTCAGCAAGTGGGGGTCGATCGATTTCCAATGATACATATAGAACTTAATCTTTAAAACATTTCTTTAACAAACTTTCAAACCTTATTACTTTTAACTCATCATAACAGAAACGAAACAAATATGAGACAGAGGTTTCAGACGATTCAGAGCAATTCAGAAACAGATCAGAACAATTCAGAACAGAACAGATCGGAACAGACAGAACACTGTTACTCATCTCATTTCCATGGTCAAATTGTCCCCAATATGTTAGTCCTCTAAGGGGTGAGGCCAGAACACGGTTTTATACCCACCGATGGGGGCCAGACAGAACATGGTTTTATACCCACCAATGGGGGCCAGAACAGAACATGATTTTATACCCACCAATGGGGGCCATACAGAATCACAATTCTCGTCTCATTTCAAATTCGAATCGTAACAGTGCAACACAGATTCAGAGTTTACTAGACAGAACATATCAGAGTTTTCAGATATCAGAGTTTCAGACGGATTCAGCGGAACCAAAGAATTTCGAATAACAGACTTAGCATATAATCGATCGAAATTTTAAACGGACAGACTTCATATTTTCGAAAATGGAGACTCACAATCATGCATGTCATAATATATATTCAAGTTTAAAAATACAAACGAATATATAACAAAAGCCCACTTACCGATTCTCGTACAAAGTTCCTCTCGAAAATTGAGCAGCACTTCATCGTGACTTTAACAAATGCGATCTTCAATCGCGCAGCACTACGATTATTCCTTCGAGCAGACTGAGACACAATTTTAGCAGCACTTCGACGTAAATTTTGATCGCCTGCACTGCAAGAATTTCCTCCTCTTCCTTGCTCTCCTTTGGCCGAAATTTGAGAGTGATTTTGGTGTGCTTTTCTTCCAACCTTGAGGTGGTATTTATAGGAGAAAGAAAGGCTTTCCACCTAGCCATTTGGCTGATTTCTTGGCCTCCAAGAATGGAGTAATGATGATCATAATGGTGGTCAAAGATATGCCAAGCACCAAGAGTCATTCCTTGCACCATAAATTTGTCCTAGCCTCTTAGCTCCTCCCTTAGCTCCTTCATTGGTTATCTCAATGGTCATTTCTTGCATACTAAGTTTGTCCAAACCTTTAACTTCTCCTTTAGCTCTCTTTTTGGCCTTTTTAGGACAAGCATGGTTGAGCTTCTTTGAGCTGGAAGATTGAGCTCATGAGCTTGGGGTTTTCTCCCCAAGAATGAATGAACTTCCTTGAGCTGAGGGTTTTAGCTTTTGAGCTGAGGGTTTCTTGTCCAAGAATCTTGGAGCTTCCTTGAGCTGAGGGTTTTAGCTTGTGAGCTGAGGATTTCCTCTTCCGAGCGACGTACCCTTAATTCTCAAGGTTTTGCATTGCCTCGGCTTCTTTTTGAGCTACTTTCCGAGCTTTTTGAGGTGCTTTGCTTCGAAAAATCCGGGTTCTCACACCTATCGTTCTTGTTAGCCCATTGTTGATATCCATTGTTATCTGGCACTGTTGTTTATCTCGGGATCATTGTGTGGCTGATAGGCCTATACACATGAGACCGTAGATGTGATTGAACAATCCCGTGGTTAGTGCAGCCTTTTGAGGTGAGCGCTAGGATTGTGTCATCTAGTTCGTTTTGTTGTGCCATCCTTTTATATCGTATCAACTGTATGGAGGCCGAGTCAGGGGTGTTTTTCAGCACAGCTTGGCATACCTCGCATACTTGGCAGGGCGGTTTAGCTGCATGACGATGTAGCTCCCCTGTGTTGTTGCTCGAGCATTATTCCAGTTGTTATCGTACCGTTTGTTGGCTCCTGTTATCCCGGTTATTCGTTGAGCCTTTCATGCATTGCATATTACATTTTATTATATGATTATGCATGATTTATGTTATTGTTGTTATTGTTGAACTGTTTCATACCAGAATCCTAGCCTCAGTTGTTTACTGGGGGGCTGCTGTGGTTGCTATTGGGCACCATGGTAGATCTCCCGAGTCGTTTTGCAGCATCAGGCCGGGGTTCCAGCAGTGGAGCTCGGAATTGAGGTTGGATTGCTTGGTTCTGTTCAGTGGAGTCTCCCAGTTAGTCTATATATATGTCTTGAGTTTAATCAGTCTTGTATTGTAGTTTATTTGCCAAGGAGATGCCCTGTGTATCTGTATTGATATTTGGTTGTTCTGGTTATGTTCTGAGGCGACTCTGTGATTTTAATGATCTGGCGAGTATTTGATAAGTTTTAAATTCTGTTTAGTTCTGGCCAGTGCGGCTATAGGTTGTTGACTTTGGTTTTGTTTTAATGACTCTAGTTGGAGTATATTTTGATATAAAATGCTGCTTGAGTTTTCGGGATGTCCTACTTACGGGGAGGTCATGTCGAAATTTTTCTAGGCCCTGAGGTCCGTTTTAAATATTTTAAACCTTTTTCCGCTGCAGTTTTAAATCAAACCATTATTGTTTGATCATTAATTGTCGTTAGAGTAAATGAGCCTCACAAATTCTCTCACAATGTATAGACTTTGTTTGGATAAATATTTATAAAACGTTTTATAAAAGAATTTTTACAAAAAAAATTATAAAATTATTGTAAAAGTTGTTTTAAAAACAAATACGTGTTTAGACAAATATTCTACAACAACATTTTAGAGTTAAAAAGGTGTTTGGACAATTATTTTTTAAGAAAAAAGCGATTTTAAAATTTAAAATAATTATAAAGAATTTTGACAACAATTGAATAAAATTCTTTTCATTCTCTTTAACCCGCGTTTTTTATTATAAAAACATACAAAAACACCTCTCAATTGTTATTTAAAAAATATACTTTGATAACAATTTTTAAAAAATATTTGTTGAGTGCAATAATTGTCTTTGCTTGGTAGAGCGATCGAACCGTGTTGCTTGAGCGGCTGTGCGGTATAAAAGATTTGAATTACATCATTACCACCAGCTATATCTTTTGGTAAAACGGCAAGCGCTCGATTCTACACTTGGTATCAGAGCCAAGGTCATAGGTTCGATTTCCATTGATTGCAAAGAGTACAATTATTGGGAGGAAGATTTGTTGGGTGCAATAATTGTTCCTGCTTGGTAGAGCGATCGAACCGTGGTGCTTGAGATGCTGTGCGGTTTAAAAGATTTGAGTTACACCATTACCGTCAGCTAAAACTTTTGGTAAAGTGGCAAGCCTTCGGTCCTACAATATTTTTCAAAAAGGTTTTACTAAAATCTTATACACACACATAATTTAAGTTTTTCACTTATAAAACAATAAAAATATTTTAAAATACTTGTTCAAAAAGTCATTATTTTTTAGTTCCCTACTTTCCTTCATTATAATCTTCCCAAAAGACAATAAAGGCTTTAACTAAAATTGAATGCATATCCCTTAAAAAAATGGTGTGAATGGTGAAGAGGCTTTTTTATATGATGTGGGAACCCGCAGCCGCTACGTTCAGTGCATAATAAAAAAAAATCCCGGATTAATGTAGCAGTATGCACACCACATTAGCCATGTAAATCATATTGGCCAAGTTTTGTGTGACAAGCTCGTCTGAGAAGATTTTGATAGTGAGAATTGAACTCCTGACTATTGGTTAAACACTCACATACTCTATCAACTCGGACACTACCTTTGAAGACGATGAAGAAGCCTTTTCGCTATACTTCAAATATCCACATTTTTTAAACCTCTTCTCCTATTTTGAAGGAGTAAAATTAAAAATAAATTTTTAAAATTATCCATCATTTATAATTATATTTTATTTTTATAATATATATTATTGTTAGTATAAAAAATTAAATTTAGTTTAGACGGTAAAATAAAAAAATATGAATTAAAATATTAATTATATTTTGTAGACATTATTTTATACACATGGAAAATTAAAATTTTGGCCGTATAACTTGCATGTTTTTCAGTTTTTGTCATGTTATTAGTCAATTTATAATTTTCGTCCACTAATTTACACATTTTTTCTATTTGAGTGTTGACTTATCAGTGGAAAATGAAGACATGTCACCTGAATATGATGGTGTGTCATCGAAAATTAATGACGTGACGATGATACATTGTAGACATGTATGATGCAACGTAAAAAATGACTGAAATTGAAAAATATGTGCAAGCTAGAGGATTACAAATATGAATTGATCGATACCATAATTGAAAATGAAAAACATTCATGTTACATGACAAAAGATATAATTTTATCCTTTTTATTTTTTGAAATAAGAGTTTTCCATTATACATACAATGCATGTGCAAAACAATTTGATGTGCTTGGTGAAGCCTTTTTTGTTTTTACCTAAAATACTCTCAATTTGAAATTGCATCCCCTATTTTGGAGTATTAAAGATTAACAATTATTTAAAATAATCTGCCATTTGTAATTGATATATACCTTTTTTCAATAATAGTTTTTTTCAGTTCATTTTTATATTATAAAAAATAAAAATTTTGAATTAAATTATATAAATTTAAATTTTATCTATTATTTTACACACAAAGTGTATCGATATGCTAATATTAGAATAAATAATTATTGACTCACTTGTATAAAAAATAGTTCCCAAAAAGTGTATATATACTGACACTATTATTGTAATCTTAAAGTATATATATTACATACATCTGGAGTAGAAAGTAAGTCAACCAACCAAAAAGCTGAGGGCAAATATGTCAAATGACACAATTGCAAAGTAGTTGCAGTGCTATATAAATTACAGAGCATCACTGCGTATTTCCACACAAAGAAGAAAGAAACTAACACAAAGCATTCTTCACAGCAAAAGAAAATATGCAACTCAAATCTTGCCCTCTTCTCTATGCGATCCTCTTGATATTGGTGGCTTCATTTCATTACCAAGCCTTGGCCATTTCCCTAGTACCATCGTTGGCAACTGGCGGCCGATTCCGAACGTTAACGTGCCAGAGGTGTTGGAAATCGCTAGATTCGCGGTGTCAGAGCACAACAAGAAGGCTAACGTGCAGTTGGAGTTTGTAAAGACGGTGAAGGGTGAAACCCAAGTAGTCGAAGGTACGAATTACAGATTGGTCGTCATCGCGAATGATAAGACTGCCGGCAATGCGCCGGGAAACTACGAGGCTGTGGTCTGGGACATGCCTTGGAAGCATTTCAGGGAACTAAGCTCTTTTGTGAAAGTTTAAGGATGATATCATATATGTAATTCTAGTCAAGTCCTGAATAAGAATGTCTTTGTATCTGATATGGAAAAATATTTTTGGACATAAATTGAGATCTCCTTCATTGAATTTTTGGATGTTATATTATTATATGTTTTAGAAAATACTAAATAATCTTTTCGAAAAAATAACTTCGAGTGATCCAACTTTTTTTAAACCACATATAAGCTATTAAACAACATATTTAAACATCTTATAATGTCTTTTATATTTTTTAGCAAACATCTTTTCTAGCTTATGAACTCCCAAAAAGTTTGTAATTTTTTCGAAGATCGACCTTTCATTTGTATTGAGATAACTACAAAAGTTGACCAGGTTAAATTGTAATAAAATCATTTTTGAGTATAAACTATTTTACATAGACTATTATTTAATAAAAAAACGAAGCTAACATATGAAAATGAATTTTGATAACATAGATGACCAAAATCGCAAATAAGTAAATATATAAAATATAAAAGCAAATTTTTTTAATAAAAGATATGACTGATATTAATTTTCGTGAAAGTAATTAATCAAACAAGAAATAAGAAATTTTCGCGAGACAGATCGAGTATGATGCTACTCTTGTGATATTACCATAAAAATGTATTTGGCGGTCTATATTTATATCTTCATGTTCTGGTCAATAAAAAATTAGAAACCCTTCATGTATGTAAGAATAAATATAGATTTTTGGATGCACTCACTTGATATGGTAGAATGAAATAAGATATGAATCAAATGATAAGTCTATTTTATTCCTATGATGAATATCACAAAAATAAAAGATAAATAAATTACAATTATTTTGTAGGACCGAGTGCTTACCGCTTTATCAAAAGCTATAGCTAGTGTAAGGTCCTGAAATTAATTATCCGGTAATTTTGGCATAATTAGAATAATTATTGAGTTGTAAATTAAAATAATTATTTATGCCAAATAAATTCAAGAAGTGTGTTAAAAATATGTATTTTAGAATATCGGAGTTAAAACGATATAAAAATACATATAGAGATTGAAATAGCACACAAGAGCAAATAAATGCAAAAATTGGGCATGTGTTACTATTTTTTTTAGTAACTAAATATACATATACATACACACAACTTATCCTTGAGAGAGAAGAGGAAGAAGCCAATTTCCCAAACCCATTCATGTAACCCACCTCCATTTTCGTCACTTTCAGCACCTTCAAATTTGAGAGGCCATAACTTTACCGTCCGACGTCGAAATCTCAAACGGTTTGAGGGGTTTTCTTCCCTACTTCAGTAGCTTCGTTTTGAACCATGAATCGCCACTTTTGATGCTCGTTTCAACCAAAATCGAGGCATGTTCGTAGCTGCTGCTATTGGTTCGATTTAGGTGAGATTTAAGTTTAATTCCTTGGAATTTTGTTGTGTGTTGGAGTGGGTTCTAAGCCTTGTGATTTCCCTTTAACTCCAGCTCGCTTTCTGAATTTTTCAGCTCGTGAACAGTAACTCCGACGAGTTTCCGGTGGGTTATCGCCTCGAGACCGCTAGCGACTAGAGTAAACTTGGACCTTGTAAGTTCCTAGTCCGAAATTTTAGCTTCTAAGCGTGATAGTAGGCTGCCGAAATTTGGATTTTTACCCATTTCGATTTAATTTGTTTTCATCGTTCGAATAGCGTTTTATTGACATATTTATTGGATAATTGTTGTAGGTTCGATCATTGGAAATCTTCGAGGTATATTTTGGCGAGCCTATTAATTATATCGAATTGTTGTGTTATATTTAAAGATGTTATAGTATGGTTGTTATCATTGGAATTAATCTAAGGATTATCGAGTTGATAATGGTTGGAATGTAAATAATGATGAGTTGTGGAATTTTTCGGCTTATTTTATTAATTTAGGCTAAGAAAGTTCAGTTGATCATTCTTGAAGTTCATTTTCGTGGTATAGGTATGTTACAGCTCGGTAAAACATAAATTATGTTTAATTGTCATTCTGTGTTACATGGATCGTATTTATGATTTGTTGACTGTTGTAAATTGTTAAATGTCTTCGTTGTGATCTATGTTTATTATTATGACATATTATTGGCATTTAGCATCGGGTATACAGTTATGATATTCATGTTGAGCCCTATCGTTCTTGTAAGCCATTGTTGATATCCGTTGTTATCTGGCAATGTTGTTTATCTAGGGATCATTGCGTGACTAATAGGCCTATACACATGAGACCGTAGATGTGATTGAACAATCCCGTGGTTAGTGCAGCATTTTGA
This sequence comes from Primulina tabacum, assembly GCF_025594145.1. NCBI lineage: Eukaryota > Viridiplantae > Streptophyta > Magnoliopsida > Lamiales > Gesneriaceae > Primulina > Primulina tabacum. The sequence goes on along the minus strand of NW_027459796.1, from coordinate 53,351 downwards.
GGTGAGCGCTGGGGTTGTGTCATCTAGTTTGTTATGTTGTGCCATCCTGTTATATCGTATCAGCTGTATGGAGGCCGAGTCAGGGGTATTATTCTAGCACAGCTTGGCATACCTCGCATACTTGGCAGGGCGGTTTAGCTGCATGACGATGTAGCTCCCCTGTGTTGTTGCTCGAGCTTTATTCCAGTTGTTATCGTACCGTTTGTTGGCTCCTGTTATACCGGTCATTCGTTGAGCCTTTCATGCATTGCATATCACATTTCATTATATGATTATGCATGATTTATGTTATTGTTGTTATTGTTGGACTGTTTAATACCAGAATCCTAACCTCAGTTGTTTACTGGGGGGCTACTGTGGTTGCTATTGGGCACCATGGTAGATCTCCCGAGTCGTTTTGCAGCATCAGGCTGAGGTTCCGCCAGTGGAGCTCGGGATTGAGGTTGGATTGCTTGGTTCTGTTCAGTGGAGTCTCCCAGTTAGTCTATATGTATGTCTTAGGTTTGTTTCAGTCTTGTATTGTAGTTTATTTGCCGAGAAGATGTCCCGTGTATCTGTAGTAGTATTTGGTTGTTTTGTGATGTTCTGAGTCGACTCTGTGATGTTTATGATCTGGTGAGTATTTGGTAAGTTTTAATTTCTATTTAGTCCTGACCAGTGCGGCTATAGGTGTAAGGCCCTGGCCCTGTCCTCAGACCCTGCAATCACAGTTCCTGGACCCAGAACAGCTTGGCTCAAGTGGCTACCAGGATTGTAGCCAATATACCTATATGCCAGGAGGTTGAGGGGTCGAATCCTGGGAAGGCACAAACTCCACTTTCCTGGCGTGGAGAAGTCCGATGAGTAAGTGCAAGCTGGTCTGAGTCCAGGAACTGTGATTGCAGGGTCTGAGGACAGGGCCAGGGCCTTACAATAGGTTGTTTAATTTCAGTTTTGTTTTAATGACTTTAGTGGAGTATATTTTGATATAAATTGTTGCTTGAGTTTTTCGGGATGTCCTATTTACGGGGAGGTCATGCCGAAATTTTTCTAGGCCCTGAGGTCCGTTTTAAATTATTTTAAACCTTTTTCCGCTGCAGCTTTAAGTCAAACCATTATTGTTTGATCATTAATTGTCATTAGAGTAAATGGGCCTCGCATCTTAGTATCAGAGCGTAAACTGAGATACGCTCGAACTAGAGTCTAGGACACTCGAGTCTTGGCACTAAAATGATTTTTGCGCCTGTGTATGCTACTTGACAACATGCTTATGTGATTATATGATTTGGTTACTTCCATTCTAATTGTTTTGGTGTTTTATCGTATAGAATGGAAGGAGGTGGAGAAATTCCTGTTGATGAGATTTCTCTAGCTCGAGGTCGTGGACGTGGTAGACCTCGTGTCCGTGTTGTTGATGATACTTTTGTTGAGCAAGTTGCTGATCAGCTAGAGCAGCTTAGGATGGATGAATTAGTTGCGTGTTTCCATTCTATCCATCCACCTCGATTCAGTGGTTCGGAGGGAGCTGAGAAAGCAGAACTGTGGATTTCTGAGATAGAGGAATTGTTTGATTTGATTGAGTATCCTCCAGAGTGTCGATTGAGATTAGCTGTGCATTAGTTGAAAGATCGTGCTAAAATGCGGTGGTCTACTACATTGATGACTTTAGATGCTCAGAGGATTGTTCTATCGTGGGAAATATTCAAGCTGAAATTTAAGGAAAGTTATTGTCCTCCATCATTCTACAATTCTAAGGCTTCAGAGTTTCATAACTTAAAACAGCGCGATATGTCAGTTGCGGATTAAGCGGATACTTTTTATGCTATGCTGAGATATGCTTCTCATGTTGCTGCGAGTCAGGTTGCTGTCGTTGAAAGTTTCATTGAAGGATTGAACAATCATCTGCACCTTTTTGTTTCTACCGGTAAGCCACTGAATTATTTTGAAGCGGTGGAAATAGTAAAAAGGGATGAAGCTAGTCTTAAGAGGAGTGGCAATCGAGTGCCTACCCAACATCATCAGTCGGGGAGGCAAAAATTCAGTTCATCTGGTTGTGCATCTCTTCGTCCACGTGGAAAATAATTTAAGAAGCCTGGTTCTAGTTCTTCGAGTTCAGGGAGTTCAGGGAGCCGTGGTGGATATCGCTATAGTGGACCTTACTGTGATCACTGTGGAGGCAAGCATTTCAGTAATAAGTGTGTTGGAGTTCAAGGGGTTTGTAATAATTGTGGTCGGCCGGGTCATTTTTCTAGAGTTTGTCCTAGTAAAACGGGGAAATCAGCCCAGGAAGGTAGTGGAGCTCAAAGTAATAGAATTCCAGCTACGTCCCAGTCTTCCCATCAGCCTAGTCGCCCTTCGCATCAGAGCAGAGGGCAAGGTGGTCCACAGAATCAGTCATCTGTTCATGTATTTGCCTTGACTGAGGATGAGGCTCAGGCAGCTCCAGGTACTGTCATTTCTGGTAAATGTACTCTATGTGGTTTTATAGCACGAGTGTTATTTGATACCGGAGCATCTCATTCCTTTGTTTCTCATGCATTAGTCATTTCGCATGATCTTCTCACCACTAGTATGAATTCCAATCTATCTGTTGCTACTCCGATGGGCAAAATGATTATTACTGATAATGTGCTGTTCAATGCAGTTTTGTTTCATGAAGAAAATGTTCTATATCTGAATCTCATAGTCCTACCTATATGCATGACTTTGATTGTATCGTTGGTATGGATGTTTTGACTGCAAATCGTGCCACTGTTGACTGTTATCAAGGAATATTTCGTTTCAGGCCTAGCTTTGCTCCTAAATGGAATTTCTATGGCCTGTGGTTCTCTAGCCAAAATTCCTGTAGTTTCTGCCATTGAGAAGAACCGATTGTTAGATTCTGGTCATGAAGGTTTTCTGGTTTATGCTGTTGATCTATCGCAAGATGAGCGACGGATTTATGATATTCCTGTAGTCCGTGAGTTTCCTGATGTGTTTCCAGAAGAGATTCCTAGTTTTCCACCAGAACGAGAAGTTGAGTTCAGTACCGAATTAATGCCAGGAATGGAACCCATATCTCGAGCACCATATCGTTTAGCTCATGTTGAGCTAAAAGAACTGAAAGAGCAATTACAAGATTTATTGAGTAAAGGTTATATTCGTCCGAGTTCTTCACCGTGGGGTGCACCGATTCTATTTGTCAAGAAGAAAGATGGAACGATGCGGATGTGTATTGATTATCGGCAACTGAATAAGTTTACTGTCAAGAATAAATATACACTCCCTAGGATTGATGACTTATTTGATCAGTTGCAAGGTACTTAGGTGTACTCTAAGATTGATCTCCGTTCTGGGTACCATCAAGTGCGAGTTAGACAAGAAGATGTGCCGAAAACAGCTTTTCGCACGAGATACGGACACTTTGAATTTTTGGTTATGCCTTTTGGTTTGACCAATGCTCCTGATGTGTTTATGGACTTGATGAATCGAGTATTTCGTAAATATCTCGATCGTTTTGTGATTGTATTCATCGATGATATTCTTGTTTATTCACTGATGCAGCATGGCAGAGTTGTGGCATTTGGTTATCGTCAGTTGAAACCGCATGAGTCTAAGTATCCTGTTCATGACTTGGAGTTGGCTGCTATTGTTTTTGCTCTCAAGATTTGGAGACATTATTTGTTTTGGGAGCAATTTGTAATTTATTCTGATCACAAAAGCTTGAAGTATTTGTTCTCTCAGTCAGATCTGAATATGAGACAGAGACGTTGGATGGATCTTTTGAAAGATTATGATTGTGAGATCCAGTATCATCCGGGAAAAGTGAATGTCATTGCCGATGCTTTGAGTCCTAAGGTTGTTGATATTAATTTATCCTCGATTCATGTTTCTAAGTTACGAGAGGATATTTGCACTTCTGTGTTGGATTTTCAAATCCAATGTAATGCTGTTTGTGTATCTCAGATTTCTGTTGAGCCAGAGTTGATTCAAATTGTAAAATCAGCTCAGAAAACTGATGATCAAGTTCTGAAATCTTATGAGTTAGTATCTCAAGGACACCAATCTGGTTTCTCAATTCACTCAGATGATTCTCTTCGATTGAATGGTAGATTGGTTGTCCCATATATTCCTGAATTGCGTACATCCATCCTTAAAGAAGCTCATTGTACTCGATATAGTATCCACCCAGGAGGGAGTAAAATGTATCATATTCTACGGCCTCAGTTTTGGTGGAAGAATATGAAAAAGGATGTGGCTGAGTTTGTGTCTCGTTGTATGATCTGTCAGCAAGTCAAATCAGAACGAATGAGACCTGGAGGATTACTGCATAGTCTTGAGGTTCCTCAATGGAACTGGGAGCACGTGGCTATGGATTTTGTCACGCATTTGCCACGTACTTCTCGTCATTTCGATGCCATTTGGGTGATTGTTGATAGATTATCTAAGTCGGCACACTTTATTCCGTATGAGAAGACGTATTCGTACAAGAAAATGGATCGTCTGTATATTGAAAATGTTGTGAGACTTCATGGAGTTCCAGTTGCAATAGTCTCAGATCGTGACCCTAGATTCACATCAAAGTTTTGGACTAGTTTCCAAAAAGAAATGGGTACACGACTTGCGATGAGTACTGCGCACCATCCTCAGACAGATGGTCAGACAGAGCGTACAATCCAGACACTCGAGGATCTGCTTCGAGCAGCGGTCATGGATTTTAAAGACAGTTGGCAGGAAGCTTTACCACTAGTAGAATTTTCCTATAACAACAGTTTCCAGGTGACTATTGGTATGGCTCCTTTTGAAGCTTTGTACGGCAGACGGTGTCGATCACCTCTTTGTTGGGATGAATTTGGTGAGAAGCAGTTGACTGGACCTGACATTGTTCAGGAAATGCATGATAAAGTCCAGTTGATTCGTCAGAGAATGAAAGCTGCCCAAGATCGTCAAGCTAGTTATGCTAACAGACGTCGTCGACCTCTAGAATTTCAAGTTGGAGATTTTGTGTTTCTGAGGATCTCTCCGTTTAGAGGTGTTGTTTGTTTGGCATGAGGGGTAAGTTGTCACCTCGTTTCGTTGGTCCCTACGAGATTGTTGAGCGTATTGGGACTTGCGCTTATCGTTTGGATTTGCCCCAATCATTGTCTGGCATCCACGATGTTTTCCATGTTTCTATGTTGCGTAAGTATGAGCCCGATCCGTCTCATGTGATTCAGCCTGATGAGGTTGAACTTGATCCGTCTCTATCATATACTGAGTATCCTTTTGTATCTTGGATCATAAAGATAAAGTTTTACGCAATAAAGTTATACCACTTGTACGTGTTCAATGGTTGGAGGCATGGGGTAGAAGAATCAACGTGGGAAACAGAAGAGAAGATGAGATCATCTTATCCATATCTTATTGATTCTTAGTAATGTATTGTTGGTTTCGTATCGTGTGTAAGATGTATGTGTATAAACAAAAATTTCGAGGACGAAATTTGTTTTAAGGGGTGGAGAAATGTAAGGTCCTGAAATTAATTATCCGGTAATTTTGGCATAATTAGAATAATTATTGAGTTGTAAATTAAAATAATTATTTATGCCAAATAAATTCAAGAAGAGTGTTAAAAATATGTATTTTAGAATATCGGAGTTAAAACGATATAAAAATACATATAGAGATTGAAATAGCACACAAGAGCAAATAAATGCAAAAATTGGGCATGTGTTACTATTTTTTTTAGTAACTAAATATACATATACATACACACAACTTATCCTTGAGAGAGAAGAGGAAGAAGCCAATTTCCCAAACCCATTCCTGTAACCCACCTCCATTTTCGTCACTTTCAGCACCTTCAAATTTGAGAGGCCATAACTTTACCGTCCGACGTCGAAATCTCAAACGGTTTGAGGGGTTTTCTTCCTTACTTCAGTAGCTTCGTTTTGAACCATGAATCGCCACTTTTGATGCTCGTTTCAGCCCAAATCGAGGCATGTTCGTAGCTGCTGATATTGGTTCGATTTAGGTGAGATTTAAGTTTAATTCCTTGGAATTTTGTTGTGTGTTGGAGTGGGTTCTAAGCCTTGTGATTTCCCTTTAACTCCAGCTCGCTTTCTGAATTTTTCCAGCTAGTTTTCTGAATTTTTCAGCTCGTGAACAGTAACTCCGACAAGTTTCCGGTGGGTTATCGCCTCGAGACCGCTAGCGGCTAGAGTAAACTTCGACCTTGTGAGTTCCTAGTCCGAAATTTCAGCTTCTAAGCGTGATAGTAGGCTGCCGAAATTTGGATTTTTACCCATTTCGATTTAATTTGTTTTCGTCGTTCGAATAGCGTTTTATTGACATATTTATTGGATAATTGTTGTAGGTTCTGTCATTGGAAATCTTCGAGGTATATTTTGGCGAGCCTATTAATTATGTCGAATTGTTGTGTTATATTTAAAGATGTTATAGTATGGTTGTTATCATTGGAATTAATCTAAGGATTATCGAGTTTATAATGGTTGGAATGTAAATAATGATGAGTTGTGGAATTATTCGGCTTATTTTATTATTTTAGGCTAAGAAAGTTCAGTTGATCATTCTTGAAGTTCATTTTCGTGGTATAGGTATGTTACAGCTCGGTAAAATATAAATTATGTTTAATTGTCATTCTGTGTTACATGGATCGTATTTATGATTTGTTGACTGTTGTAAATTGTTAAATATCTTCGTTGTGATCTATGTTTATTATTACATATTATTGGCATTTAGCATCGGGTATACAGTTATGACATTCATGTTGAGCCATATCGTTCTTGTTAGCCATTGTTGATATCCGTTGTTATCTAGCACTGTTGTTTATCTCTGGATCATTGTGTGACTGATAGGCATATACACATGAGACCGTAGATGTGATTGAACAATCCCGTGGTTAGTGCAGCCTTTTGAGGTGAGCGCTGGGGTTGTGTCATCTAGTTCGTTATGTTGTGCGATCCTGTTATATCGTATCAGCTGTATGGAGGCCGAGTAAGGGGTGTTATTCCAGCACAGTTTGGCATACCTCGCATACTTGGCAGGGCGGTTTAGCTGCATGACGATGTAGCTCCCCTGTGTTGTTGCTCGAGCATTATTCCAGTTGTTATCGTACCGTTTGTTGGCTCCTGTTATACCGGTTATTCGTTGAGCCTTTCATGCATTGCATATCACATTTCATTATATGATTATGCATGATTTATGTTATTGTTGTTATTGTTAGACTAATTTATACCAGAATCCTAACCTCAGTTGTTTACTGGGAGCGTTACTGTGGTTGCTATTGGGCACCATGGTAGATCTCCCGAGTCGTTTTGTAGCATCAGGCCGAGGTTCCGCCAGTGGACTTCGGGATTGAGGTTTGATTGCTTGGTTCTGTTCAGTGGAGTCTCCCAGTTAGTCTATATGTATGTCTTGGGTTTGTTTCAGTCTTTTATTGTAGTTTATTTGCCGGGGAGATGCCCCGTGTATCTGTAGTAGTATTTGGTTGTTTTGTGATGTTCTGAGTCGACTCTGTGACTCTGTGATGTTTATGATCTGGTGAGTATTTGGTAAATTTTAATTTCTGTTTAGTTCTGACCAGTGCGGCTATAGGTTGTTTAATTTCGGTTTTGTTTTAATGACTCTAGTTGGAGTATATTTTGATATAAATTGCTGCTTGAGTTTTTCGGGATATCCTATTTACGGGGAGGTCATGCCGAAATTTTTCTAGGCCCTGAGGTCCGTTTTAAAGTATTTTAAACCTTTTTCCGCTGCAGTTTTAAGTCAAACCATTATTGTTTGATCATTAATTGTCATTAGAGTAAATGGGCCTCACAGCTAGTGGTAATGGTGCAACTCAAATCTTTTAAACCACATAGCAGTACAAGCACCATGATTCGATCGCTCTACCAAGCAGAGACAATTATTGCACCCAACAATCTCCCTCTCAATAATTGCACTCTTTGCTATCAATGGGAATCGAACATGTGACCTTGGCTCTGAACCAATTGTAGGACCGAGCTCTTGCCGCTTTACCAAAAGCTATTGTAGAACCGAGTGCTTACCGTTTTACCAAAAGCTATAGCTAGTGGTAATGGTGCAACTCAAATCTTTTAAACCGCATAGCAGCACAAGCAACATGGTTCGATCGCTCTACCTAGCAGGGACAATTATTGCACCCAACATATTTTTTTTATAAAAAATTCATAATATAATTAAAATATTTAAAAAATAATTATTCTAAAATTATTTGCAATTACTAGCATCATCATTATTATTTATTGTTTTACTATAGGCACACACACTATATATATATATATATATATATATATATAATACTTGAGCATAACAGAAATTAACATTATTGGTTTACTAACTTTTCCTATTATGAGTTTTACTGTACAAAATTTTCACATTTTGATTTTATCTGTTTGTTTTTGGGATCTTGACTGGAACTTAAAAAAATTCAGTCCCCTCAAATAATAGATCTTACTTTTTTTCAAACATATCGATATTATTTCCATATGAACCCTGTCGTCAAAGAATAGTCAAATAAGGTGGCCAATTGGAGACATCATTTAATGTGAAATTTGTTGCAGCCTTCTTTGAATCTGATTTGAACACGTTTCGCAGCTGAATTTCAGAAATTGCGGATGTTCATACTGGAATGATGCATCTATTCTTCTATAAATAGATGCATCATTCGACATTTCAATGTATCCCATTCACAAGCTTCTTCTTGTGATTTCTTATTTCTCCTATTAGTTCTATAATATTTTTGAGGTGTTTGTTCTCATGTATTAAGAAAGTGTGTGTTCTCTTTGGAAACACGCTGAGTGAGTTGTACACCACAAAATATTATAGTGGAATTCTTTTCATCTTGCCCGTGGTTTTTACCCTAATAATTTTTAGGAGTTTTCCACGTAAATCTCGGTGTCCATTTTATTCTTTATTTTCGGGTTCTATTATCTAAAATTCCGCACGTGGGATCAACAAGTGGTATCAGAGCCTTGGTTTAAAATTTCTTAAAATTCTGAATATATGCTCTGTGGTTGCAGCCTAGACTGATCTTCCACATCAGAAAAGATTTTTTTGAGATTTTTTATTTAAGGCGAGATTATTTTGTTCAGTCTACTAAAATTATTGTAGACATAATGGCGGGCAGGTACGAGATAGCAAAGTTCAACGGAAGCAATTTTATGCTGTGGAAAATAAAGATACAAGCAGTTTTAAGAAAGGAGAATTGCTTGGCGGCTATTGGAGATTACAGAGGATAGAAAGTGGAATGGGATGAATGATAATGATGTTGCCAATTTACACTTGGCTATAGCAGACGAAGTATTGTCAAGTATCTCTGAGATAAAAACAGCAAAAGTTACATGGGATACTCTGACAAAGATGTACGAGGTCAAGTCGCTACACAACATGATTTTCCTAAAGAGAAGGCTTTATACTCTTCGGATGACGGAATCCTCATCGATGACCGACCATATCAACATACTAAATACTCTATTTGCCCAACTCACTTCCATGGGGCATAAAATAGCGGAAAATGAACGTGCGGAGCTTCTACTTCAAAGTCTACCAGATTCATATGATCAACTTATCATCAACATAACAAACAATATTCTTATGGGCTTTCTAAGATTCGATAATGTCTTAACTGCGGTTCTCAGAGAAGAAAGCCGGCGCAAGAATAAGGATGATAAGTTGGTAACATCGAAGCAAGCATAGGCTTTACCGATGATAAGAGGAAGATTTATGAACCGTGACTCCAGTGGGAGCCAAAGACGAGGTAGATCAAAGTCGAGAAGTAAGAAGAAAAATATTTACTGCTTTAAATGTGGCGGTAAAAGGCACTTCAAGAAAGAGTGTACGAGTATCGAGAAGAGTTCTCAGGGAAATGTGGCCAGTACTTCAGGCAGTGGTGAAATATTATTCAGCGAAGCAATAACAGTTGCAGAAGGCAGACACAAATTTTGTGACACATGGATTATGGATTCAGGAGCGACGTGGCACATGACATCTCGGAGAGAATGGTTTGATCATTATGAACCAGTCTCAGGAGGATCTGTATTCATGGGAAATGATCATGCTTTGGAAATCGCTGGGGTCGGTACTATAAAAATTAAAATGTTTGATGGCACTATTCGCACCATACAGGAGGTACGACATGTGAAAGGACTGACGAAGAATCTTTTGTCCTTGGGACAATTGGATGACATCGGGTGCAAAACCCGTATCGAGAACGAGATCATGAAAATTGTGAGGGGTACGCTTGTGGTTATGAAGGAGGAAAAAGTTGCTGCAAATCTGTATGTACTTTTGGGAGAGAAACACAAAAAGGCGGAACTAGCTGTTGCATCAATTTGTTCAGGAGAAGAATTAACAGTGTTATGGCATAGAAAGCTCGGGCATATGTCAGAACGAGGGTTGAAAATTCTCTCAGAACGGAAGCTGCTACCGGGACTTACAAAAGTGTCACTACCCTTTTGCGAGGACTGAGTTACCAGTAAACAACACAGATTAAAGTTTGGCACTTCTATTGCCAGGAGCAAAAGCATGTTGGAGCTGATTCATTCGGATGTTTGGCAAGCACCGGTTGTATCCCTAGGAAGAGCGAAATACTTTGTCTCGTTCATTGATGATTTCTCTAGGAGATGTTGGGTGTATCTAACCAAAAAGAAATCAGATGTTTTCCATGTCTTCCAATATTTCAAAGCGCGGGTTGAACTTGATTCTGAAAAGAAAATCAAGTGTTTGAGGACTGACAATGGAGGAGAATATACCAGTGACGAGTTTGATGCATTTTTTCAACATGAGGGCATCAAAAGACAATTCACGACGGCTTACACACCTCAACAGAATGGAGTGGCGGAGCGGATGAACAGAACCTTGTTGGACAGAACAAGAGCTATGTTGAGGACTGCGGGTCTAGACAAGTCATTTTGGGCGGAGGCAGTCAAAACCGCTTGTTATATTATCAATCGTTCTCCTTCAGTGGCGATTGATATGAAGACTCCGATGGAGATGTGGACCGGGAAGCCGACATATTATTCTCATTTGCATACATTTGGAAGTCCTGTGTACGTTCTGTACAATGAGCAAGAAAGATCGAAGTTGGATTCGAAATCCAGAAAATGTATCTTCTTGGGTTATGCTGATGGAGTAAAGGGATTTCGCTTGTGGGATCCTACTATTCACAAGATTGTCATCAGCAAGGATGTTATTTTCGAGGAAGATAAAGTAAAGGGAGACAAAGGCATACCGAATTCAGAAACTACTATTTTTCAGGTGGAAAATAAGACGGACGAAGGTCAAGTTTCTTGTGAAGCAGTACCAGAGCACGAAGAAAACGAACATGTTGAGTCTGAGATTTCCAATGTGAGGCAGTCAACTCGAGACAGAAGACCACCAGGTTGGCTTTCATATTATGTCAGTGAAAGCAACATTGCATATTTTCTATTATCAGAGGATAGTGAGCCATCGAGTTTCCACGAGGCTACTCAAAGCTCGGATGTATCTTTGTGGATGATAGCAATGCAAGAAGAGTTGGAGGCATTAGACAAGAATAAAGCTTGGGATCTTGTTACACTACCACAAGGGAGGAAAGCCATTGGAAACAGATGGGTCTATAAGATAAAGCGTGATGGCAATAACCAAGTGGAGCGGTATCGTGCTAGATTGGTGGTAAAAGGGTATGCTCAGAAAGAAGGCATTGACTTCAATGAAATATTTTCTCATGTGGTTCGGCTTACAACAGTCGGAGTAGTGTTGGCATTGTGTGCGGTGTTTGACTTACATCTAGAACAGCTAGATGTAAAAACGACCTATATGCTCCAGCTAGAAGGTTTTGCGGAAAAAGGTAAAGAGAACTTGGTTTGTAGGTTGAACAAATCTCTGTACGGTTTCAAACAGGCGCCGATGTGTTGGTACAAGAGATTTGATTCCTATATCATGAGCCTTGGATACAACAGACTGAGTGCAGATTCTTGTACATATTTCAAGAGGTCTGGTAATGATTATATCTTTTTGCTGTTGTATGTGAACGACATGTTGGTAGCAGGCCCCAGCAAAGATCGGGTCCAAGGATTGAAGGCATAGTTGGCTAGGGAATTTGATATGAAGGACTTGGGGCCAGCAAACAAGATTCTAGGGATGCAAGTTCACCGAGATAGAAGTAACAGAAAGATTTGGCTCTCTCAAAAAAATTATTTGAAGAAATTCTTGCAACGCTTCAACATGCAAGATAGTAAGTCAATTTCGACCCCTCTTCCTGTTAACTTCAAGTTATCCTCCGAGATGTGTCCTAGATGTGAAGTAGAGATGATGGAGATGTCTCCAGTACCATATGCATCAGCAGTGGGAAGTTTGATGTTCGTCATGATCTGTACAAGACCAGACATTGCTCAAGCAGTGGGAGCAGTTAGTCGGTATATGGCGAATCCTGGATGAGATCATTGGAGCACTGTTAAGAGGATTCTTAGATACATTAAGGGTACCTCGAATGCTGCATTATGTTATGGAGGATCAGATTTTACACTCATGGGCTATGTTGATTCAGATTATGCAGGTGATCATGACAAGAGGAAATCTACTACTGGCTATGTGTTTACACTTGCAGGGGGAGCAGTAAGCTGGGTTTTAAAAATGTAAATAGTCGTGGCGTTATCTACGACAGAAGCAGAATATATGGCATCTACTCAAGCTTGCAAAGAAGCAATATGGATTAAAAGGTTATTGGAGGAGATCAGACACAAACAAGAGAATGTTACTTTGTTTTCTGACAGTCATAGTGTCTTGCACATCGCAAGAAATCCAGCCTTTCATTCCAGAACTAAACACATTGGAATCTAATTTCACTTTGTGCTAGAAGTAGTAGAAGAAGGAAGCGTGGATATGCAGAAGATCTATACAAAGGATAACATAGCTGATTTTCTGACCAAGCCAGTGAACACTGATAAGTTAGAGTGGTGCAGATCCTTAAGTGGCCTAGAAGAAACGTAAGTAGCAGGGAATGGTAAGATTGAAAGGATGTGTGCAGATGTGTTTGATTCTCAATCAAATCTCCAAGTGGGAGAAATGTCGGCAAAGCATAGCAAATAAGGTGGCCAATTGGAGACAGCATTTAATGTGAAATTTGTTACAGCCTTCTTTGAATCTGATTTGAACACGTTTCGCAGCTGAATTTCAAAAATTGCGGATGTTCATACTGGAATGATGCATCTATAAATAGATGCATCATTCGACATTTCAATGTATCCCATTCACAAGCTTCTTCTTGTGACTTCTTATTTCTCCCATTAGTTCTATAATATTTGTGAGGTGTTTGTTCTCTAGTATTAAGAGAGTGTGTGTTTTATTTGGAAACACAGTGAGTGAGTTGTACACCACAAAATATTATAGTGGAATTCTTTTCATCTTGCCCGTGGTTTTTACCCTAATAATTTTTAGAAGTTTTCCACGTAAATCTCGGTGTCCATTTGTTCTTTATTTTCGGATTTTATTATCTCAAATTCCGCACGTGGGACCAACAAACCCTTTACAACTAAAATTCCCTAATATATTCATCAATTTTTTTTCTCATTTCTCTATATCATGAACACTTAGAGGTAAACCAATTCTCTTAATTTATATTTTCGAGTTATTATTATTTCGTACGGAAATATTGTTTTAAATTATAATTTCTCAGTTCCCCACTTTCTTCATTTTAGTCTTCCTAAAAGACAATAAAAGCTTTAAACAAAGTTTGATTGCACATCCCTTAAAAAAATTGATGTGAATGGTAAAAGCATTTTTTGTTTTACCTAAAATATTGTTGTTTTAAACTTCCTATCCTATTTAAAGGAATACAATATTAATAATTTTAAATTAAAAATATCTCAGTTTTGGTGATAGCAAATAACATCGAGTTATTTATAGTTCCAACTGCTATTTATTTGTATTTACAAGATTCTAGTTGTGTTGGGTTGTATAAATGCTAAAAAATATTGATTATAATGATAACGAAACTTGTTATTATGTTGCTAACATAATTCATTAAATGTGTAGTTTGTAGATGTCAAGTTGAAAGTAATAAGTCGCTGAAATATAATTTTATCACAACTTAGTTTATGGGAAGCTAAAATTTTTTGATGATATCTCATTGCTCGATAATTTAAATGACAAGAAACGAACACGACTTAACAAAAAACTCAAATTGCTACAAGTCAAACTTCTGATTAGCTCAACCGATTCGGATGTTATATATGTGAAATAGTGGTTGCAAGATCGAGCTGGACGAAGCAGAAAAAACCAGCGACTACCTTGTTAATCTAAATGGAACGATTCAGCATGCGTTACAAAGCTAAGACAGTGATTTACAAATCATCTTCACAAGTTGAAATCTAAATCGGTTCTTAAGATGGTGAAAAATGACGATGAAATTGTTGATTTTGCATTGAATAAGAAAGAGTTCCAGCTTGTATATATAGTATTCCGAGCATCTATATCTCATAAGAACTCTAAATTGAGTGATTTTTTATTCTATGGAAAGCTAAGATAAAACTATACAATATTTATGTTCATCACTTTCTTCGAAAATCAGTGAATCAAGATAAACAATCATCTCGACTTGAACCAGCTCAACTCAAACCGAGTTGATCAAACCAACGAAACAAGTTGATCAACCAGCCCGATGTGGAATAGCCAGCAGACCAAGCTGATCAACCTGCTCGATCCGGAACAACCTGGTCAACAATAAAATTAGCTCGATCTCAAAATATGTCCAGCAACGTGAATATGATTGTTTCAATATCAGAAATCATATAGAACCTTTATAAACGATCATATTCCTATTTCAAAGGTTCATATCATTCTTGGGGGCCATAAATACAAATATTTGAAGATAATATCACAAGTAAATGAAAGGAGAGAATGAGGAAGAACAACTCAACCCAAAAATAAATACCTCGAAGCATTTATTGAAGGGCTGGAGTATGTAAGGGAGCCTAAATAGAGTTATCACCATAGTGAGAAATTTTTCCTTATGTGCGATGATACATTTGAGAAAAATACATTGTAATGATATGTATAGCTGAAGCATTTTATGTGTTCTTTGAAATACCATAATGTTTCATACTAAGTATTTGATTCAACCAAACTGTTTTCATACATTCAACTTGTATTTTCAAATCATTTACAAAATGTTTAATTGGTTTTTTAGAGGGTTATGTTGAGTTTATTCCACTCAATTTAGAACTGTAATTTTTTGATACTCAGTTCATTTTGAACATTTCAAGAAAGAACTATTGTACCTCAACTAGAAGCAAAATATTTTTAAATTTTTTTTCCTCAATTCCTTCTGTCATGAGCACTAATTAGGGGCAAAACAACTTTTTAAATTAATATTTTAATTTTATTACTATTTTCATCTGGAAAATTATTATTTTTACAAAATAAGGTCTACAATTGTCACGCCCCGGGACGGGGGTTGGTTAACACCGGCGTTGCTCTCAAATTTACATTCAAAAACAAGAAGCCTCAGAAGTACAGAATTCAGAAACCAGTCTTTTTATTCATAAATACTGAATATTTCAATATCTGATACAAACTCAATGCCAAATGTTTTACAGCGGAAATGTAAAACCAAATATAACAGTATCTTAATAGATGCAGCGGAATAAACATAAATTAGAACTGATAAGCAATGGCCTTCTTCACCTGCCCCAGAATTGAATCTGCTCTTCTTCTTCTAACTTTTCTTCCTCGTTCTTATCTGAGATGGGTTTGGTGGGTGAGTGATATGGTTGTCACTCAGTAATCAGGGGCGGGAATAACTCCCAGTTTTCGAAATCATTTTAAACAGAAACAGTAATACAATAATATACGGAAAACTCGTATTTTCAGAACAGAAATCAGAATTCAGAAATCACAGGTTTCAGAACAGAAATCAGAATTAGTAAGCATTGAGCACGTTAGTGAATTTCATGGCTAAACTGATATCAGTCCCCTATATGTTCTCTCCTCTAAGGGGTGATGCCAGAATCAGAATCAAAATTCAGAAATGTTCAGAATATATATTCCTACCATTAGTTCACTAGGGAGTTTCAGTGCTTCAAAATCATATATCGGAAATCAAACATACAGAAACTGTGCTTTAAAACAGAATTATCAAACTGATTTCAAGACATTAATATATAAGCCCACTTACAGTAATTTGCTAGAGTTTCGGTTGAAGTCTGCTGGAAATCTGGTTGCTCTCGCTACTGGATTTTACAGCTCGAACAACGAACTCTCGAAAATTTAAGTAATAATCTCAAGATTTGTGTAACACCAATTCAGAGACTTGAGGGTGTTATTTATAGGCCAAAATCTGATTGTTAGACTCCCTATTAATGGCCATAATATGCATTTAACAGCCTTTATTCCATTTTAAATGCTTCAGTTACAAGTCATGAGTTGAATTAGTAATTGTCTGCTGGAATCTCGTTCTTCTCCTGCTGGATTCTATCTGCTGGAAAATATCAACTTCTGAAATATTAGCTGATGCTGGAATTGTTAGCTTCTGCTGTAATTTTCCTTTGCTACTGAATATTGCTAGCTGCTGGAAATATTAACTTCTGTTGGAGTTTTGCATTGCTGCTGAAATGCTGGAATTTTGGGTTCTCACATCTCTCCCTCCTTATGAGAAGTTTCGTCCTCGAAACTTGGCTATACATGATCCTCAAAGAGATAAGGGTATTGTCCTCACATCTTTTCTTCCAACTCCCAAGTAGCTTTTCTTTCTGTGTGGTTGGACCATTGTACTTTGACATATGGAATAGTTCATCTCCTCAGTACTTGGTCTTTGTTATCCACAATTCGAATTGGAATCTCTTCATATTTTAGCCTTTCATTTAAATTTCCTTCAACCAACAGTGGTCCAGCTTCAAGAATATGACTAGGATCGGAAATATATCTCCTCAGCTGCGAAACGTGGAATACATTGTGAATTCTTGACATGTCGGATGGAAGTGCTAATCTATAAGCAAGTGTTCCCACTTTCTCAAGAATTTCAAAGGGTCCGACGTATCTAGGATTCAATTTCCCAGCCTTATTGAATTGGATTATACCTTTCATGGGTGACACTTTCACATATGCCTTTTCTCAAACTTCAAATTCCACGGGTCGTCTCTTCTGATCAACCCAGCTTTTCTATCGATCTTGGGCAGCTTTTTATCTCTTCTTGAACAAAGAGACTTTATCCACTGTTTCTTGGATCATTTCGGGTCCAACGATGGCCTTTTCTCCTACCTCATCCCAATACAGTGGTGATCGACACTTTCGTCCATACAGAGCTTCGTATGGTGCCATCTCAATACTGCTGTGGTAACTATTATTGTACGCGAACTTAATTAAGGGCAGATGTTCGCTCCAATTACCACCGAAGTCTAGAGCACATGCTCTCAGCATATCTTCTAGAGTTTGAATTGTCCTCTCTGTTTGGCCATCGGTCTGAGGATGATAGGCCGTGCTAAGAGTAATTTTGGTCCCCATAGCTTGTTGAAAGCTCTTCCAAAAACGGGATGTAAACCTCGGATCTCTGTCTGATAGTATGCTAGCTGGAACTCCATGTAGTCGTACGATCTCATTCATGTACAGTGTGGCTAGCTTGTCCAAATTATAGTTCATGCGGACAGGTAAGAAATGCGCAGATTTCGTGAGTTTATCTACGATTACCCAGATGCCGTCATGACTTTGTCTAGACCTTGGTAACCCGACAACAAAGTCCATGGAGATATGTTCTCATTTCCATTCTGGAATCTCTAGAGGTTGCAGAAGTCCTCAAGGTCTTTGGTGCTCTGCCTTGACTTGCTGGTACACGTGACACTTGGAAACAAACATTGACACGTCTTTCTTCATTCCACTCCACCAAAAATTTTTCTTCAAATCTCTGTACATCTTGGTACTGCCAGGATGGACTGAAAATTTCGACTTATGTGCCTCATACATTACTTCTTGTCGAAGGTTATCGATGTCTAGTACGCACAATCGTCCTTTCATCCACAAGATTCCTTTGTTATCTGTCTCGAAATCTGGTGATTTTCCTTCTTTAACTTGCTCTTTTAGTTTCACCAAAGCGGAATCTCTATCTTGACTTATCTTGATTGTCTCTCGAAGACATGGTTGTGCTGAAAGTGATGTTAGGATCACCTTACTCATATTCTTTCGACTTAAAGCATCTGCTACCTGGATGATAGCTTATCGTCAAGTCGTAATCCTTCATGAGTTCAATCCACCGTCTTTGTCTCATAGTTAGTTCTTTTTGAGTGAACAAATACTTGAGACTTTGATGATCGGTGAAAATCTCGCATTTGGCTTCATAAAGATAATGTCTCCAAATTTTTAGTGCTAATACCACTGCAGCTAGTTTGAGGTCGTGCGTTGGGTAATTTGTTCATACGGCTTCAACTACCTTGATGCGTATGCAATCACCCTTCCCTCTTGCATGAGTACACATCCTAAACCTCCTTTAGATGCATCACTGTAGATGGTGAAGTCTTTACCTTCAGTTGGCAATACCAACACCGGAGTGGAGGTATGCTTCTTCTTCAAAGTCTCGAAGCTTTGCTCACATTTTTCACTCCATTGAAACTTAGAGTTCTTCTGTGTGAGCTTGGTGAGGGGTATGGCTATTGAAGAGAATCCTTCAACAAATTTTCGGTAATAGCCTGCTAATCCCAAGAAGCTTTGAATTTCTGTCACATTCTTTGGTCTAGGCCAATCTGAGATTGCCTCTACTTTCTTAGGGTCCACAGATACTCCTGCTGCTGATATTATGTGTCCCAAGAATGTGACGCTCTCTAGCCAAAATTCGCATTTCTTGAACTTGGCGTACAGTTCCTTTTCTCTCAGCGTCTGGCGGGTGAGACGAAGATGTTCTTTGTGGTCTTCTTCACTTGACGAATACACTAAAATGTCGTCGATGAATACCACAACAAACTTGTAAAAAAATGGTTTGAACACCGTATTCATGAGATCCATGAATACTGCTGGAGCATTGGTTAACCCGAATGGCATTACCATGAATTCATAGTGTCCATATCTTGTTCTGAAGGCTGTCTTCGGAATATCGTCTGTTTTGACCTTCAGTTGGTGGTAGCCTGACCTTAAGCCGAGCTTGGAAAAGACCGTAACTCCTTTGAGTTGGTCAAACAAGTCATCTATCCTTGGAAGTGGGTATTTATTCTTGATTGTGATCTTATTCCATCCTCATGCTTCTGTCCTTCTTCTTTACAAATAGGACAGGAGCTCCCCACGGAGATGCGCTTGGTCGGATTTGCTTTTTACCCAACAATTCTTGAAGTTGCTCTTTGAGTTCTTTCAACTCTGCTGGAGCCATTCGGTATGGTGCTTTTGAGATTGGTGTAGCATTGAGCACTAAATTAATCTCAAATTCCACTTCGCGGTCGGGAAGTTCGCCAGGGAGTTCTTCAGGAAATACATCCGAAAACTCTTGTACTACCGGAATCTCTTCTAGCGTAAGTGTGGTTTCTTTCTTTACCTCGCTTAACATAGCTAGGTAAACTTCTTCTTCACTTTTCATGGCTTTCCAAGTTTGAGAAGCAGAAAGAAGAGTCTTTAGTTCTTTTGTCTTACCATGAATAAAAGTTTCTCTTGGTGTAGAGCTTGGATGGTTACCGTCTTTCCATGACAGTCTACTAAAGCATGATTCTCGGCTAACCAATCCTTTCCAAGAATTAAGTTGAATTCCACCATGTTTAGTTGAATCAGGTTTGCCTTGAAATTCTGATTATATATGAGAACATCAATATCCCGATATAGAGTGCGAGTTTCTAAAATTCGGTTTGCAGGAGTTGCTACTCTATATGGTTCTTCTAAGTTATCAGGCTTAGATCCTAACTTCTTGGAAAATCTCTTAGACATGAATGAATGTGTAGCACCACAATCAAATAACACATACGTAGGCATATCATTGATTATAATGGTACCTGCTACGACATCATTTGAGTTGTCAGCTTCTTCTTGAGTAAGAGCATAAACTCGAGCATTTGTCTTGTTTTTCTTAGGCTTGTTTGGAGTTGTTCCTCCTGCTGGACCATTCTTTGGATCTGAAAGAGGGCATTGAGCAATGTGATGGTCCATCTTTCCGCAACAGAAACAAGCTCCAGAATTCCTACGACATTCACCAGTGTGAGCGAATCCACAAGTTTGGCACTTGGCTCCCTCTTTGCTTGATTGAAAAGACGTGGTTCCTTTAGCTGGAACACTGATGAATTGATTGCTTGAAAACCTAGGCCTCTTGAATTGCTGGCCCGATTGGTACTGGCTTGACTGAGGACGTTTGAGTTTGTTCTCGCCTTCACGCCTCTTGATATCATTCTCAGCCCTGATGGCGGCTCCCATCAATTCATCAAAACTATTGGGCTCGATAACGGCAAGGGCAGATTGAATACGACTGTTCAATCCCTTCTTGAAGCAATGCATGATGGTTGGGGAGTAAGTTCCCAATGAGTGGAACTTGGACGAATACTCCACCACTGTCATGTTTGGTTCTTGAACCAAGCTTTCAAATTTTGACAGTTTCTGCACTCGAACTGCTGTCGGGAAGTACTGCTTCAAAAATGCCTCTCGGAACCTTTGCCAAGTGATAGGTCCTGTCCTTACCATAGTTGGTGAGACTCCTTCCCACCATTTAGCTGTTTTATCCACAAGAAAAGGTGTAATCACATCTACCTTGATCCCTTGTGGAACCCCAAGTAGTCGAAGATGATTCTCCATCTCTTTCATCCAATTTTGTCCGACCTCAGGATCCGAGCTTCCATCAAAGTTTGGGACTCTTGCTCTTCGGAGAGCCTTGTAGTACTGTTTCGTCCCATTCTGAGCTGGAGGTGGTGGCGGTGGCTGATTAGCATTAGGATTCACTAATCCTTGTAGCGTGGTTGCCACAATCATGGCTATAGCCATCAAGTCCACCTGACTGAGGCCAATTGTTGGTGGTGGTTGTTGTGCATCTTCATCATTGCGGTTATTGTAATGAGGATTGCGATTGTTTCTAACTGGTCTTCCGTCCATTTCCTACAATGATGAAAGTTCTAAGGTTGATGGCAGAATAGAGACTAAACAAAGGAAGAAAAATGATTGAGTAATTGCTCCAAAAATTAAATATAAAACCAATGGATAAAAATAAATTTTTATTGATTTCCCAAGAAAGTGCAATTACAAATAACCTTTGAAAATGCTAACAAAATGTAAATAGAACAAGTGCTATTACAAAAAGCTACTACTGAATGTCTAATCTATCACTTCTCCCTTTACCAAATCCATAGGATCCTCTTCGACTTCTTCATCTTCTTCGGGATCCTCCTCAGGTTCGTCTTCATGGTTGGCTATTACTGCTTCTAGATGTTCAATATGATCATGCAGAACTGTATTCTGGTCGCTAAGAACTTCAACAGTGTCCTGCAACTCTTGAATCTGAGCATCAGTCTGTTCACTATACTAATTATGCTAGTGCACGAGTTGGTGATTTTGATCCTTAAGTATTTGGATCTTCTCAACTAATGTATCACGTAACTCGATGAACTCTGCAACAGTCTCTTGGGAGGTTTCGAACTCTTCTTGAGTTCTCCTATTCTTCTCTTCTGCCTCATGCAGATAATGAGCATAACGTTGAACATCACCTCTTAAGTGTTCTGCTCGACGCACTAATTCATCTTTGTCTAGCTCTAGGCAGTAGTTATGTTCTTTTAGTTTCTCTAGCTTCTTCTCTAAGCTCTTAATGTAGCTACTCTGGTTAGCCATATCCTACATCCAAAACATGAGAGTGAAGGTTCATAAATGATATCAAGAGTACAAGTCGAACTATATACAATTACTGGAATGAACAGAATCAGTAAGCCTATAACATTTAGTAGAAGAAAATAGCTCAAAAATTTTTCGGTCTCAGAAAGGAGTGAAAATTTTACTAAAAATTCTTCACATCAAGATCATGAAGTGTACCAAATTTATTGCAAAAATACTGAGCCGTTTGGAAATGAAAATTTCTCAAAGTTTCAAAAATCTGGAAAATTTCACGTAAATGATGATATCACTATCTAAACGAAGGATTTTGGGGTTCGTCAGCGGTGCTAGAATGAAAGTTTATTTCTATGTTAGGTTCTCCTCGTCGAGAGCTTTCCAACGCATACTTTTAACAGTAAAAATTCCTCCTGGATCAAAAGTTATGGCCGTTTGAAGTTTGCACGAAAAACACCTCAACTTCCATGCCATTTGCAAGTTCTATTGCATGCGCTTGCTGTAATTCACTGTCTACTGCAATTCTGATGCTTCTGCAATCAGTCTGCTGCTTTTCCAGTGTCTGCTGCTTTCCAGCACTGTTAGAACCAGTCTGCTGCATTCCGAGTCTACTGACCCAGTCTTCTTCAGATCTACTGGTTTCCATCTACTGGTTCTGCTTTCAGACTACTGATTTGATATTACTATTTTTCGGTCTACTGATTATGGTCTATTGGTTTTTCTGTTATCTGCTGGTTCCGGTCTACTGATTTTTGGCCTACTGATTTTTTTTTCAGACATGCTGCTGAAACACTCAGAGCTCTACTGCATTCTGATTTGTTTCCCTTACTGATTTTCCAAATTGTACGTAGTTAGTCTATCTTTTCAGTAGTCTATAACAGTAGTTTATCATCAGGACTATTTTTTCAGAAGTCTATCAGAACTTATTATTTCTAGTTCCTCCTCCCCAGATTATGAAACCTGGTTTGCTCTGATACCACTTCAATGTCACGCCCCGGGACGGGGGTTGGTTGACACAGGCGTTGTTCTCAAATTTACATTCGAAAACAACAAGCCTCAGAAGTACAGAATTCAGAAACCAGTCTTTTTATTCATAAATACTGAATATTTCAATGTCTGATACAAACTCATTGCCAAATGTTTTACAGCGGAAATGTAAAACCAAATATAACAGTATCTTAACAGATGCAGCGGAATAAACATAAATTAGAACTGATAAGCAACGGCTTTCTTCACCTGCCTCAGAATTGAATCTGCTCTTCTTCTTCTAACTTTTCTTCCTCGTTCTTATCTGAGATGGGTTTGGTGGGTGAGTGATATGGTTGTCACTCAGTAAGCAGGGGCGGGAATAACTCTCAGTTTTCGAAATCATTTTCAACAGAAACAGTAATACAATAATATACAGAAAACTCGTATTTTCATCACAGAAATCAGAATTCAGAAATCACAGGTTTCAGAACAGAAATCAGAATTAGTAAGCACTGAGCACATTAGTGAATTTCATGGCAAAACTGATATCAGTCCCCTATATGTTCTCTCTTCTAAGGGGTGATGCCAGAGTAAGAATCAGAATTCAGAAATGTTCAGAATATATATTACTACCTTCACTAGGGAGTTTCAGTGCTTCAAAATCATATATCGGAAATCAAACATATAGAAATTGTGCTTTAAAACAGAATTATCAAACTGATTTCAAGATATTAATATATAAGCCCACTTACAGTAATTTGCTAGAGTTTCGGTTGAAGTCTACTGGAAATCTGGTTGCTCTCGCTACTGGATTTTACAGCTCGAACAAGGCACTCTCGAAAATTTAAGTAATAATCTCAAGATTTGTGTAACTCTAATTCAGAGACTTGAGAGTGTTATTTATAGGCCAAAATCTGACTGTTAGACTCCCTATTAATAGCCATAATCTGCATTTAACAGCCTTTATTCCATTTTAAATGCTTCAGTTACAAGTCATGAGTTGAATTAGTAACTGTCTGCTGGAATCTCGTTTTTCTGCTGCTGGATTCTATCTACTGGAAAATATCAACTTCTGAAATATTAGTTAATGCTGGAATTGTTAGCTTCTGCTGGAATTTTCCTTTGCTACTGAATATTGCTAGCTGCTAGAAATATTAACTTCTGCTGGAATGCTGAAATTTCGGGTTTTCACAACAATGGTCGGTGGATATTGTAAATATATTTAAAAAATTCATATATATTTTTTAAAATGTAATCTTCAACACTTGTCCTAATTCGAATTCTTCCATCATGACTTCTGTATTTATGAAAACCTCTAACAAATATATAGACTTTGTTTGGATAAGTATTTATAAAATATTTTTATAAAAGTACTTTTTATAAAAAAAATAAAAATATTTTAAAAATTGTTTTTAAATAAATATGTGTTAAGACAAATATTCTACAAAAACATTTTTAGAATTGAAAAGGTTTTTGGACAATTATTTTAAAAAACGATTTTAAAGTTAAAATAATCGTAAAGGTGTTTGACAACAATTTAATAAAAATATTTTAATTATCTTTAACCAGCGTTTTTTATTATAAAAACACAAAAAACACCTTTCAATTGTCATTTAAATACTATAATTTGATAAGACTTTTTTAAAAATAGTTTTCAAAAACGTTTTACTATCTTATACAAATACATAATTTAAGTTTTTTTCACTTATAAAATAGTAAAAATGTTTTAAAGTACTTATTCAAACAGAAGTCATACTTTTTCAGTTCCTCACTTTCCTTCATTATAATCTTCCTAAAAGACAATAGAAGCTTTAACTAAAATTGACTGCATATCCCTTAAAAAATGGTGTGGATAGTGATAAAGTTTTTTTTTATATGATGTGGGAACCTGCAGCCGCTATCTTTCGATAAATACTGAAAAAACCCCGGACTAGCGCAACAATATGCAAATCACGTTAGCCAGATAAACCATACCGGGAAAGCTTTGTCTGACAAGCTCGTCCGAGAAGGTATTGGTAGTGAGAATCGAACTCCTGACTATTGGTTAAGCACTCACATGCTCTATCAACTCGGACACAAATTTACACATTTTTCAATTTTATTTATTTTTAATTGTATGACATGTCACCTGAATATGTCATCGAAAATTAATGACGTGACGATGGTACATAGTAGACATGTATGATCTAACGTCATCATTCTGAAGAAAAATGATTAAAATTGAAAAATATGTGTAAGCTAGAGGATTACAAATATGAATTTACGGATAACATAATTGAATATGAAAAAAATTCAAGTTATATGACCAAAAATATAATTTATCCTTTTTTTTTTGAAAATATAATTTTCCATTATACATATAATGTATGTGCAAAAAAATTTGACGTGCTTGGTGAAGCCTTGTTGTTTTTACTTAAGATACTCTCATTTTGAATTTGCATCCCTATTTTGAAATAGTAAGATTAATAATTATTTAAAATAATCTACCATTTTAATTTTATTTTATTTCTTTCTAATATATACTTTTTCATTAATAGTTTTTTCAAATTAAGTTTATATTATAAAAAATAAAATTTTGAATTAAAGTATATAAATTTAAATTTTATCTATTATTTTACACATAAATTGTATCGATATGCTAATATTATAATAAATAATTATTGACTCACTTATATAAAAAATAGTTCCCAAAAAGTGTATACATAATGACAATATTATTGTAATCTTAAAGTATATATATTACATACATCTGGAGTAGAAAGTAAGTCAACCAACCAAAAAGCTGAGGGCAAATATGTCAAATGACACAATTGCAAAGTAGTTGCAGTGCTATATAAATCACACAGCATCGCTGCCTATTTCCGCACAAAGAAGAAAGAAACTAACACAAAGCATTCTTCACAGCAAAATAAAATATGCAACTCAAATCTTGCCCTCTTCTCTATGTGATCCTCTTGATATTGGTGGCTTCATTTTATTACCAAGCCTTGGCCATTTCGCCTAGTACCATCGTTGGCAACTGGCAGCCGATTCCGAACGTTAACGTGCCAGAGGTGTTGGAAATTGCTAGATTCGCGGTGTCGGAGCACAACAAGAAGGCTAACGTGCAGTTGGAGTTTGTAAAGGCGGTGAAGGGTGAAACCCAAGTAGTTGAAGGTACGAATTACAGATTGGTCATCATCGCGAATGATAAGGCTGCCGGCAATGCGCCGGGAAACTACGAGGCTGTGGTCTGGGACATGCCTTGGAAGCATTTCAGGGAACTAAGCTCTTTTGTGAAAGTTTAAGGATGATATCATATATGTAATGCTAGTGTCCTGAATAAGAATGTCTTTGTATCTGATATGAAAAAATATTTTTGGACATAAATTGAGATCTCCTTCATTGAATTTTGGGATGTTATCTTATTATAAGTTTTAGAAAATACTAAATAAGCTCTTTTAAAAAATAACTTTGAGTGATCCAACTCTTTTCAAACCACATATAAACTATTAAACAACATATTTAAACATCTTATAATGTCTTTTATATTTTTTTAGCAAACATCTTTTCTAGATTATGAACTCCCAAAAAGTTTGTAATTTTTTCGAAGATCGACCTTTCATTTGTATTGAGATAACTACGAAAGTGGACCGGGTTAAATTGTAATAAAATCATTTTTGAGTATAAACTATTTTACACATACTATTGTTTAATAAAAAACAAAGATAACATATTAAAATGAATTTGAGTAGGTATCTTGTGAGACGGTCTCACGAATATTTATTTGTGAGACGGGTCAATCCTACCGATATTCACAATAAAAAGTAATACTCTTAGCATAAAAAGTAATACTTTTTCATGGATGAACCAAATAAGATATCCGTTTCACAAACTACGACCCGTGAGACCGTTTCACATAAGTTTTTCCCATGAATTTTGACAAAATAACCAAAATCGCAAATAAGTAAATATATAAAATATAAAATGCAATTTTTTGTATAAAAGATATGACTGATATTTAATTTTCATGAAAGTAAATAATCAAACAAGAAATAAAAAATTTTCGCGAGACAGAGTATGATGCTACACTTGTGAATAAAAATGTATTTGGTGGTCTATATTTATATCTTCATGTTCGGGTCAATTAAAAATTAGAAACCCTTCATGTATGTAAGAATAAATATAGATTTTTGGATGCACTCACTTGATATGGTAGAATGAAATAAAGATATGAATCAAATGATAAGTCTATTTTATTCTTATGATGAATATCACAAAAATAAAAGATAAATAAATTACAATTATTTTTTATAAACAATTCATAATATAATTAAAATATTTAAATAATAATTATTCTAAAATTATTTGCTATTACTAGCATCATTATTATTATTTATTGTTATTATACTTATAATTTTTATTAAATATTAATTATTATTGTTATATTTATTGTTATCATACAATTATTATTATTTTATAAAAAATATTAATATTATTAATAATATTCTATTATTACTATAATTATTATTTTATTTATTTAACTATGATTCAATATTAATATTTATTTTATTGTTGTTGAATTAATTATTAATAATATTCCATTTCTTATTATCGGTGTTGTTATCATTGTTATTGTTATTATGAGCAGGGGCGGATTTAGAATTTATACTCTGTGGAGGTCGCTTATAAAATATGGACATTAAAAGAGAAATGGCAAAAATTTCATCGGCCATATTCAACTAAACATAAACAATATGTTTTAAAAGAAAATTTATAATTAAAAGAAATTTGACGTTCCTTCAATAATAGCATTTATACAAATATTTTAAGCAATTTCTGTTTCAGTAAATATTATCAATACATCCGAGAGAAAATCATCATCTATTTTGCTCCGAAGCCTAGCTTTGACGATATTCATAGTTGAGTTCTGTAATAGTAACGGTAGAAATTGGAAGAGTCGGCAGACTCAACCCTTGATAGTAGAAAAGACTTTTCATAGATGATAAATTTAAAAGTAATAAAGTATTAAAAAAAATTTAAAATAAATCAATTATTAGAAAAAGGAAAAAAAAAGCTAAGATTCGAACCTGGGTTTACAAGTACAGAAACTCTTGCCTTGCCATATATATATAAATGATCGACCATAATAAATTAAAAAGCATGTATCTCCATGGCAAGGCAAGAGTATTATTAATTTTTCAAAAATTAATTCAATTAAAAAAATTTAAAAATTTTGGGGAGGCCGTGGCCCTCGTGAGTCCTAATATAAATCCGCCCCTGATTATGAGTATTATTATTCTTATGAGTATTATTAAATGGTACTTATTATCATTAGATGTTATTTATTTGTAGTATTATTTATAATTCTTAAATATTTATTATAATTTTTTATTTATTGTAATTATATCATTATTCTTATTATTAAATATATTTTGTCATTAATTTTATTTTATTGTTAAAAAATAAATGATAATATTTATTATCAAAAGATTTCATAAAATAAAATTGAGAATATATATATATATATATATATATATATGTATGTATAGACACACACACACACACTATATATATATAATACTTGAGCATAACAGAAATTAACATTATTGGTTTACTAACTTTTCCTATAATGAGTTTTACTGTACAAAGTTTTCACATTTTGATTTTATCTGTTTGTTTTTGGGAGCTTGACTGGAACTTAAAAAAATTCAGTCCCCTCAAATAATAGATCTTACTTTTTTTCAAACATAGTGATATTATTTCCATATGAACCCTTTACAATAAAATTCCCTAATATATTCATCAATTTTTTTTCTCTCGATTCTCTATATCATGAACACTTAGAGGTAAACCAATTCTCTTAATTTATATTTTCGAGTTATTATTATTTCGTATGGAAAAAATTGTTTTAACATATAATTTCTCAGTTCCCTTCTTTCTTCATTTTAGTCTTCCTAAAAGACAATAAAAGCTTTAACTAAAGTTTGATTGCACGTCCCTTGAAAAAATTGATGTGAATGGTGAAAGCTACCTAAAATATTGTTGTTTTAAACTTCCTATCCTATTTAAAGGAATAAAATATTAATAATGTTAGATTAAAAATATCTCAATTTTGGTGATAGCAAATAACATCGAGTTATTTATAGTTCCAACTGCTATTTATTTGTATTTACAAGATTCTAATTATGTTGGGTTGCAGAAATGTTAAAAATATTGACTATAATGATAAAAAAAAACTTGTTATTATGTTGCTAACATAATTCATTAAATGTGTAGTTGGTAGATGTCAAGTTGGAAGTAATAAGTCGCTGAAATATAATTTTATCACAACTTAGTTTATGGGATGCTAAATTTTTTTGATGATATCTCATTGCTCGATGATTTAAATGACAAGAAACGAACACGGTTGAACAAAAAACTCAAATTGCTACAAGTCAAATTTCTGATTAGCTCAACCGATTCGGATGTTATATATGTGAAATAGTGGTTGCAAGATCGAGCTGGACGAAGCAGAAACAAAAACCAGCGACTACCTTGTTCATCTAAATGGAACGATTCAGCATGAATTACAAAGCTAAAACAGTGATTTACAAAACATCTTCATTCCCTTGCCAATTAAACATGAAGTTTACATCACAGATGCTAGTCTCGAGCTCGAGCGATATTTATTCTTGTTTTAGACGGCTGATTCGACTAAGAACCTGTTTAGAATATACAGTACACTTCTAATGAGTTTCATGATCTTACGTCGATGTAGACCTCATGGTACTTATTGTATATTCAAAGATTTTATCTATGCGACTTGCATGAGTAAACTGATAAAATATAATGTCATTATCGAATGAAATCGTAAAATCTTATTAGAATAAAGATTGTTTTACATTAGAGTCAATAAAAGTCCGAGCCACGAGTAGGCTTGCCGGGCAACTATTTTAACATAGGAGCACCACCATCGACACCGAGGATTTAAAGATATCGTTCAGGCAACAATTACCACCAATAGTTTTTGCATGAATGGATCAAAGAAAAGCTAAAAGTCCTGCATGTCAAGCATTTGTAAAGAAAGATTTGTGCCAATGGGAATAAACATGTGCATAGATTAATAATAACAATAAAATATAACCCCACAATGAATTAATGTAGTTAATTATGTAAAGGAATTTTGGGAATAACCACGTAAAATATATATTAAATAACATTTAATTGAATTGGTCAAGCCATATTAAAGTTACAGTCATACCTTTATTTATTTATATTATAATTTTAAATTTAATTATAATAACATAAAATTATTATTAGATAGTCTATTACTCTATATTTTAGATAAATATTTCTATAGCGTGCAAAAGGTTACTAATACCAACAAAAGAAAAGTTTGCTCTCGATCTCACTTCACTGCTCTCTCCAAAACTTCCCCATCATCATTTTTGAAATTTGGGCAACCCTCTGGTAATTAATTTTGAACATTTATGGAGTGTAGGAAATTTAGTTGTTATTTGTTTAAAAATAAAGAGACTATGAATTTATTAATTGTCAAACTTTTTTTTGTTCAATATAAAATTAAGTAAATTAGCAACTGTTTATGGATATTTTTTTTTAATTTTTTTTGGTTTTATTGAAACAACATATATATCATGTTACGTACCTCCATGATGACATAAGGGGGAAACAAAGGAAAAGAATACAGAATCCAGCAGCAAGCCTTGTAAAATTCAAGAAGACAGAATCCAAAACATCAAACCTCCTGAATTCAAGAATTCATCAGAAACAAGCAAGCCGACTGATCCCAAGACAGATCAGAAGAAGGGATGGATCTTATTGATTTTTATTTGCTATATTTTTGTTTTAGTATGTATTCATATCTTTTTAGTAAGTATTCAGATACAATAAATTTTTTTTTCAATGAAGGAAATTCAGTTATCTTGAATAACTTGCTTATTTTTTGTCCACCAAAAAAGGGAAATTGATGATCAATTAAGGTTTTGGTGATCTTAAAAATAATCTAAGGATGTCCAATAAAGCCTAGTCGAACCGAATTCCCGAAGAAAGCTGATCTCTCGAAAGAAACTGATGAATATCTAAAGTCTATATCAGTTACGCACTTCAGCCTCACCGATCATATGTTATTCATGCACAATTCGCATCAGTCTATGAGTTAGTCACAATTATTCTCCTAAATGGTCATAGAAAAATTCTGCAGTCAGACTTGAAAAATCAGAAAAATATTCTTCGTTCGTAACAACTTTTAAGATTGTTAAATATCAGAGTCCATGCACACTAGACTGACATTACTATTTACAAAAAGGACGATGATGTGACACAACAGTTACCAGATTTGAAAACGATTATCAGATTCAAAAATTAGGTAGTTGGTTCTTTGCTCATATATTGATAAGATGCATGTAGATTCAGACTCTAAATTCTTTACACAAGACATGTACATCTTGCATATTTTTTTATCCAAGTTTTCAGAGCCTAACTGTTCAAGAATATTTTGGATCACACACTTAGTGTTTACATAAGATCATTCAAGATCAATTGTGCCAAGGATATTTTGTTCAAAAATACATGTAACTGACAGTAAGAGTTTACTGATAAGATTATTTAAACCTTGAGTTAGTTAGGAGTTTCAATATAACAATATTAAGCTCTACTAAAGAGGGTTGTTGCAAAGTGTTTGTAATCGCCAAAGCCTTCTAATGATATCCTTTTGGAAACGGAAAAAAAG
Source organism: Primulina tabacum (assembly GCF_025594145.1). NCBI lineage: Eukaryota > Viridiplantae > Streptophyta > Magnoliopsida > Lamiales > Gesneriaceae > Primulina > Primulina tabacum. Next base: position 21,952 of record NW_027459796.1, on the reverse strand, counting down.
ATGTCATATGAGTTATTCAATCTTCGAACATCCATAAAAAATTTATGTTGTACATTTAATCTAAGTGTACCTAGACTAACTGTTTTTTAGACTAAATGTTTATATTGTTCAAACCAATTCAAGGAGCCAATTTCCACGCAGTACCTTATTACTGGTTTATTGGAGCCTTGCTAACAAGAATTATAATTCAAGCTTTGCCAAACTAATTGAATTATTTGATAGTTGCATTGAGATTATTTATTAACTCCTCTTACCAATCTCTCGACCTTAACAATATCCATATCTTTTAATTTTTCATTGTAACATAAAAAATTTCAATTTTTTGTTTAAGTGAATTAATGAATAAATAATAACACAATCACTGTCATATTCCATATATTTAAACATTCAGCTTATGACCGGTGGTGTACTTGAGATTGTTGGGAGTTGAGTCAATTTTAAAAAACGAGCCCGTCAAATAATGAGTAGGTCTCTTGTGAGACTGTCTCACAAATCGTTATCTACGGGTCAACTCTACCGATATTCACAATAAAAAGCTATACTTTTAACATAAAAAGTAATAATTTTTCATAGATGACCCAAATAAGAGATCCGTCTCACAAAATACGACCCGTGAGACCGTCTCACACAAGTTTTTGCCTCAAATAATATGTCTATTTTTTCATTAAAAATAGCTTTTCATAATGTAACCGCGTCATTTTTATTTGGACCATTTTTAATTAAGGATTCTTTTTTTTTTTATCAAATTTTTTTCTCAATTCTCTCTGTCATGAACACTAATTAGGGGCAAAAGAACTTTTAAAATTTATATTTTAATTTTATTACTATTTTCATCTGAAAAATTATTATTTACAATAGTCGGTGGATAATGGAAATATGTTTGAAAAATTCATAATTTTTTATTATAAAAAAAGTAATCTTCAACACTGTCTTAATTCGAATTCTTCCGTCACGACTTCTGTATTTATGAAAATCTCTAACAATATATAGACTTTGTTTGGATAAGTATTTATAAAACATTTTATAAAAAGCTTTTTATAAAAAAAAGTATAAAATATTAAAAAAAATTTAAAAAAAATAAATATGTGTTAAGACAAATATTCTATAAAAACATTTTTAGAGTTGAAAAGGTTTTTGGACAATTATTTTAAAACGAATTTAAAGTTAAAAATAATTATAAAGATGTTTGACAAAAAATTAATAAAATCTTTTAATTCTCTTTAACCCGCGTTTTTTATTATAAAAACATAAAAAAACACCTCTCAATTGTTATTTAAAAAATATAATCTGATAACATTTTTTCAAAAATAGTTTTCAAAAACATTTTACTATCTTATGTAAATACATAATTTAAGTTTTTTTCACTTATAAAATAGTAAAAATGTTTTAAAGTACTTGTTCAAACAGAAGTCATACTTTTTCAGTTCCCCACTTTCCTTCATTATAATCTTCCTAAAAGACAATATAAGCTTTAACTAAAATTGACTGCATATCCCTTAGAATATGGTGTGGATAGTGATAAGCTTTTTTTTATATGATGTAGGAACCTGCAGCTACTATCTTCCGGTACATACTGAAAAAACCCCGGATTACCGCAACAATATGCAAATCACGTTAGTCAGGTAAAACATACTGGGAAAACTTCGTGTGACAAGCTCGTCCGAGAAGGTGTTGATAGTGAGAATCGAACTATTGACTATTGATTAAACACTCACATACTCTATAAACTCGAACACTTCTTTGAAGACAGTGAATAATCCTTTTTGCTATACTTAAAATATCCACATTTTTTAAACCTCCTTCCTATTTTAAAAGAGTAAAATTCAAATACATTCTTAAAATTTTCCATCATGTATAATTATATTTTAATTTTCTAATACATATTATTGTTATTAATTTTTTTGTAAATTTAGTTTAGATGGTAAAATTAAAATATGAATTTAAAATATATAATTATATATTGTAGACACTATTTTATATACATGGAAAATTAAAATTTTGGTCGTGTAACTTAAATGTTTTTCATTTTTTGCTATGTTATTGGTTAATTTATAATTTTTGTCCACTAATTTACACATTTTTCATTTTTTTTAATAGGAGTGTCGACATTTCAGGGAAAAATGACGACATGTCACTTGAATATGTCATCGAAAAGTAATGATATGATGATGGTACATTGTAGACATATATGATCTAACGTCATCATTATGGAGAAAAATGATAAAAATTGAAAAATATGTGCAAGCTAGAGGATTACACATGTGAATTTACGAATAACATAATTGAATATGAAAAAATTCAAGTTACATGACCAAAAATATAAATTTTTTTTTTTGAAATCATAATTTTCAATTATACATAAAACGTATGTGAGAAAAAAATTGATGTGCTTGGTGAAACCTTTTTTGTTTTTACCTAAAATACTCTCATTTTGAAATTGCATCCTTATTTTGGAGTAGTAAAGATTAATAATTATTTAAAATAATCTACCATTTTAATTTTATTTTATTTCTTTCTAATATATACTTTTTTCATTAATAGATTTTTCAAATTAAGTTTTTATTATAAAATATAAAATTTTGAATTAAAATATAAAAATTTAAATTTTATCTATTATTTTACACATAAATTGTATCGATATGCTAATATTATAATAAATAATTATTGACTCACTTATATAAAAAATAGTTCCCAAAAAGTGTATACATAATGACAATATTATTGTAATCTTAAAGTATATATATTACATACATCTGGAGTAGAAAGTAAGTCAACCAACCAAAAAGCTGAGGGCAAATATGTCAAATGACACAATTGCAAAGTAGTTGCAGTGCTATATAAATCACACAGCATCGTTGCCTATTTCCACACAAAGAAGAAAGAAACTAACACAAAGCATTCTTCACAGCAAAATAAAATATGCAACTCAAATCTTGCCCTCTTCTCTATGCGATCCTCTTGATATTGGTGGCTTCATTTCATTACCAAGCCTTGGCCATTTCGCCTAGTACCATCGTTGGCAACTGGCGGCCGATTCCGAACGTTAACGTGCCAGAGGTGTTGGAAATCGCTAGATTCGCGGTGTCAGAGCACAACAAGAAGGCTAACGTGCAGTTGGAGTTTGTAAAGACGGTGAAGGGTGAAACCCAAGTAGTCGAAGGTACGAATTACAGACTGGTCATCATCGCGAATGATAAGGCTGCCGGCAATGCGCCGGGAAACTACGAGGCCGTGGTCTGGGACTTGCCTTGGAAGCATTTCAGGGAACTAAGCTCTTTTGTGAAAGTTTAAGGATGATATCATATATGTAATTCTAGTCAAGTCCTGAATAAGAATGTCTTTGTATCTGATATGAAAAAATATTTTTGGACATAAATTGAGATCTCCTTCATTGAATTTTGAGATGTTATATTATTATAGGTTTTAGAAATACTAAATAAGCTCTTCGAAAAAATAACTTTGAGTGATCCAACTTTTTTTAAACCACATATAAGCTATTAAACAACATATTTAAACATCTTATAATGTCTTTTATATTTTTTTAGCAAACATCTTTTCTAGCTTCTGAACTCCCAAAAAGTTTGTAATTTTTTCGAAGATCGACCTTTCATGCATTTGTACTGAGATAACTACGAAAGTGGACCGGGTTAAATTGTAATAAAATCATTTTTGAGTATAAACTATTTTACACAGACTATTATTTAATAAAAAAACAAAGCTAACATATGAAAATGAATTTTGATAACATAGATGACCAAAATCGCAAATAAGTAAATATATAAAATATAAAATGCAATTTTTTTTAATAAAAGATATGACTGATATTTAATTTTCGTGAAAGTAAATAATCAAACAAGAAATAAGAAATTTTCGCGAGACAGATCGAGTATGATTCTACTCTTGTGATATTACAAAAAAAATGTATTTGGCGGTCTATATTTATATCTTCATGTTCGGGTCAATAAAAAATTAGAAACCCTTCATGTATATAAGAATAAGTATAGATTTTTGGATGCACTCACTTGATATGGTAGAATGAAATAAGATATGAATCAAATGATGAGTCTATTTTATTCCTACGATGAATATCACAAAAATAAAAGATAAATAAATTACAATGATTTTTTTATTATAAAGAATTCATAATATAATTAAAATATTTAAATAATAATTATTCTAAAATTATTTGCTATTCTAGAATCATTATTATATTATTATTTATTGTTATTATACTTATAATTTTTATTAAATATTAATTATTATTGTTCTATTTATTGTTATTGTAACGCCCCGAAAATTTAAAGGTCCACGCAAACCACATGCATGCAATTATTAAATTCTTTTGTATTTTAATTAATTATTTTGATTGCATTAATTATTTATGTTGTGAATATTTGCATGTGTAAAATATATTTTTCGACATTGTTGCATTAAAATGTATTTTTAAAAGTTATTCAGGTTGCGATCGAGGAACGGAGACCGATGGCTGAAAAAAAAAATAGAAAATGTTTTTATTAAACAGTTGTTTTTAATTATTTAAAATATGGGTGATGCTTTTTAATATTTTTGAAAATAAGGGATTTTGAGGTGATTTTATACGCCGAGACGTAATTTTATCGGTGTTGGCTTTTCAACTAAAATGCGAACTTTTTGGCAACCCGGCTATTTAATTCATAAACTTTTTACCAAAACTTTACTAATATATTTTATTTAATTCTAATTAAAAGACTAATGGGCTTAATTGTGGCTTGATAGGCCTAAAGCCTAGTTAGTAACTTAATTAGAGTTTATTTGAGATTAAAACACCTAAAACCCTAAACCTTGCACACAAAACAATCGGCCACTTTTATTTTCTGAAAAATATTCTCTCCCAACTCCACCTATCTCACGGCACACACCAAAACAAGCAAAAGGGAAGTTTTGAAATTGAAGGAAAATTCACCCAAGGTTTCTCGTCGCCGTTCTTCGCTTCGTCAACGGATATTCGTGCGTTAAAAACGCAAAGGCACGCCATATTCTTTCTTTCAAACATCTATCACATCATAGTATTTTATTTAATTGAGTTTTTGCATGAGAAATAAGTGCATCATGAAACAATTTCGTTTTTGTGGCATGGGTCAATTTTAAAGCTTGTATTTGCATCCAAAATCATGTTAAATATGATCTTAAGGGGCTGCCATGAATTAGGATATGATTAAGCAAGTTTTTACACAAGATTAAGGGGCAAGAAACACGTCAAGAACACTGCACACTTGAAACACAAGGCCTGAATCGTAGGTTGATGGGTGTGCCAAATTCAAGAGGGTTCGGTTTTATGCATGGGGGAAGGGGGCTCGACCAGGCTTGGTGTTTGGGTCCTAGGGGTCATGGTTAGATCCTAGGAAGAGTCCTAGGAGGGCTAGGGGTCGAGCCATGGGCTGGGGAAGAGCCCACGTGAAGTGGGACTCTCGCCCAAGTCACGCGCAGATTTTGGTCGGGAAAGTTAGGGGCTTGCGGCTGGCCTGGGGGCGAGCCAAGTGGGTCCGATAGGGTCTAAGGGAGATGGTCAAGGGTTGGGGTAGGGGCTAGAGAGGCATGGGTCACTGCTGGCTTGAGGAGAAGATGGAACCGTGAGGGAGCCGTGAGAGAGCAGCTAGCGCGCAGGTTGTGTTACAGATTCAGAAGCTTCGGGCTTGGGGTCCAGGGCTTGGGCTGGTCTGGGTAGGGGCTTTTCGTGGTCCAGGGTTGGTTAGGGTCAGGATGGGTCGAGGGCTAACCAGATGGAGGTGTCCTAGTTGGCTAGGAGTATTGGCAAGTGTAGGACTCTTCACACGCACACACACATGCAATCTGGTGTAGTTCGCAGCATGCTTTTTGAGGGATTAAGGGGCTGGTCTAGGGCTTGGGCTTGCACAGTAGGGTCCCTAGATGGGTTGTCTAAGTTTTGGCTCAAGGTGGCTCGGGCGTGGCTCGAGTAAATTGGGAGATGGCTCGGTGGGTTCGTCGAAGGGTCAAAAACGAGAATTTAAGAAGGAAAAATTGATCCATGGGTCCACGAGTGTGGCTAATGACTTGAAAGGGTAGAATAAATACTAAAAATGTTATGTTTAAAATTTGGGATCAAAATAACGAGTTTTGGATTTATTCGGGATTTAATCGCCGCACGAAACGCTAATTAACGGGTTAATTGAAACGCCTAGTTTTAAGCTTAATAAAATTATGAAAAATTATGGTTTAAGCTTAAATAATTATTATAAGCCTAAGTTTTAATTTGGGAATTTTATATTAAGGTTTGGTTTAATTCGAGATTAAAATGCATTAATACGTCACATTTAAAGATTTATTTAAAAGTCCTCATTTTAAGCTAAATAAAAATATGAGAAAATTCATGTAGGCTTAAATAATTATTTGGGACATGTTAGAACCAATGGAATTAAGAAAATGTCAAAACCGAGGAATTTTACGTCTAGGGGTAAAACGGTCATTATACACCTAGAAATTAGTAAACGTCATGGCAGTGCCCTATTTGCTGTTTTATGTGCTAATATGATTAATTTCTATAGTTATGGATGTTTATGGAAATTGTTTTATGCTAAAATGATATTTTAAATGTTTATGGAATTTTATATATTAAAATGATCTTTTAAATATTTAGGGAACTTTATATGTTTATGACTTAATATGTCAAAATGTTATTGTAAATGTTTTGAGGTTAATATGTCATTTTAAATGTTTATGAAAAGTTCATGATTAAATTATGATTTTTAAATGTCTAAGGGATTTTTATGACTTAAGAAGACATTTAAAATACATGTTGCATGCTTGGTTTCAAAAATGAAAAACGTAATGATATTCATGATTTTTTCTAAAGTGATGTGAATGAAAAATGTTGAAGGATGTGAAATAATTGTGACTAATTCGTTAATGTTGGCGACGTCGTGAGGGTTATGGTCCCAGTGGGAGCCCGACGATCGTGTTTCCATCATTGCGAATATGTGGTAACGGATATGTGGTAACGGTTTTGTGGTAACGGAAGAATGGGAATATCGTGAGGGGAAAAGGCCCCAGAGGGAGCCCATTTATGGGAAAAGGCCCCAGAGGGAGCCCCGACGAGCGTATTTCTATTCGAATCATGATAGGCCAGGGCCCAGTTGACCGGTGAGAGTGTTGCTGGTGTCCCCCGCCGCCCAGTACTGTGGTTTTGTGTAGATGGATCCATCGACCCTCATGAGCATGATCAGGAAAGTCACAATTAACGATCTGAATTCAACAAAAGGAAAAAAAGAAAAGGAAAAGGAAAAGGAAAAATGTTTATGATCATGAAAAATGTTTTATGTCATGTCATGTTGAGGAAAAAGGGAAAAGGTTAAGGTTTATGATTGCATGTCATGAAAAAGTATTTTATGAAAATGTTTATGTTTAAAGTTTTATGCATCATGAAAATATTTACAAAAATGTTTATGTTTATGCATCTTCATGAAAACGATATTTTAAGTACATATATTTTTCACCGTTATATGTTGACTGTATTACGTATTACTCGTTATAAAGATTATGGTGTGTTGAGTCTTTAGACTCACTAGGTGTGATGGATGCAGGTGGTATTGAGGGAGGACTTGATGAGTGATTTGACTGGACTGAAGGCGCACACAACCCGAGGACCAGCGCTACATTTTCCGCATTATGCTTTATGATTTAAGTTAAAGATTTTTAATATTATTTATTCATGCTTTTAAGAGAGTTTTGAGAGGTTTAGTATGGGCTATTCTTTTCAAATTATTGCTTTTTAGGTTTGGTAAAATATTTGACGATTTTATGCCTTAAAATATTTTCCTTTGGATTTTTAAATAGCAGTAGGATGTTTATTTTTAAAATGATGTCAAAAATATTTTATGGTTCGGCCGATGCTAAGTGAGCTTTAAAAAAAAAATAATTCTAGTACTTTTAAAGCAATAAAAAGGGCAGGACGTTTCAGTTATTATACAATTATTATTATTTTATAAATTAATAATATTCTATTATTACTATATATCATGAACACTTAGAGGTAAACAAATTCTCTTAATTTATATTTTCGAGTTATTATTATTTCGTATGGAAAAAATTGTTTATTCTTTTTTAAAGAATAAAGTTTATAGTGGTCGTGGATCTTGGAAATATATAAATTTTATGAAAGTTAAAAAGGGAAATCTCCCACACACATCCTAATTCAATTTCTTCCGACCTAATTTTCACATTTCTAAAATCTCTCGTAACATATAATTTCTCAGTTCCCATATTTCTTCATTTTAGTCTTCCTAAAAGACAATAAAAGCTTGGCAAAAACTTGTGTGAGACGGTCTCACGGGTCGTATTTTGTGAGATGAATCTCTTATTTGGGTCATCCATGAAAAAATATTAATTTTTATGCTAAGAGTATTACTTTTTATTATGAATATCGGTAGGATTGACCCGTCTCACATATAAAGATTCGTAAAATCGTCTCACAAGAGACCTACTCTAAAAGCTTTAACTAAAGTTTGATTCCACATCCCTTAAAAAATTGATGTGAATGGTGAAGCCTTTTTGTTTTACCTAAAATATTGTTGTTTTAAACTTCCTATCCTATTTAAAGGAATAAAATATTAATAATGTTAGATTAAAAATATCTCAGTTTTGATGATACCAAACAACATCAAGTTGTTTATAGTTCCAACTGCTATTTATTTGTATTTACAAGATTCTAGTTGTGTTGGGTTGCAGAAATGCTAAAAATATTGATTATAATGATAACAAATCTTGTTATTATGTTGCTAACATAATTAATTAAATGTATAGTTGGTAGATGTCAAGTTGGAAGTACTAAGTTGCTGAAATATAATTTTATCACGACTTAGTTTATGGCAAGCTAAAATTTTTCGATGATATCTCATTGCTCGATGTTTTAAATGACAAGAAACGAACACGGTTGAACAAAAAGCTCAAATTGCTACAAGTAAAATTTCTAATTAGCTCAACCGATTCGGATGTTATATATGTGAAATAGTGGTTGCAAGATCGAGCTGGACGAATCAGAAACAAAAACCAGCGACTACCTTGTTCATCTAAATGGAACGATTCAACATGCGTTACAATGCTAAAACCGTGATTTACATATCATCTTCACAAGTTGAAATCTGAATCGGTTCTTAAGATGGTGAAAAATGACGATGAAATTGTTGATTTTGCATTGAATAAGAAAGAGTTCCAGGTTGTATATATAGTATTTCGAGCATCTATATCTCATAAGAACTCTAAATTGAGTGATTTTTTATTCTATGGAAAGCTAAGATAAAACTATACAATATTCATGTTCATCACTTTCTTCGAAAATCAATGAATCAAGACAAACTAAGTTGATCAAACCAACGAAACAAGTTGATCAACCAACTCGATGTGGAACAGCCAGCAGACCAAACTGATCAACCTGCTCGATCCGGAACAACCTGGTCAACAATATAATTAGCTCGATCTCAAAATATGTCCAGTAACGTGAATATGATTGTTTCAATATCAGAAATCATATAAAACCTTTATAAACGATCATATTCCTATTTCAAAGGTTCATATCATTCTTGGGGGCCATAAATACAAATATTTGAAGATCATATCATAAGTAAATGAAGGGAGAGAATGAGGAAGAACAACTCAACCCAAAAAGAAATACCTCGAAGCATTTATTGAAGGGCTGGAGTATGTAAGGGAGTCTAAATAGAGTTATCACCATAGTGAGAAATTTTTCCTTATGTTCGATGATACATTTGAGAAAAATACATTGTAATGATATGTTTTGCTGAAGCATTTTATGTGTTCTTTGAAATACCATAATGTTTCATACTAAGTATTTGATTCAATCAAACTGTTTTCATACATTCAAATTGTATTTTCAAATCATTTGCAAAATGTTTAATTGGTTTTTCAGAGGGTTATGTTGAGTTTATTCCACTCAATTTAGAATTGTAATTTTTCGATACTCAGTTCATTTTGAACATTTCAAGAACAAGCTATTGTAGCTCAACTAGAAGCAAACTATTTTTAAAAGTTTTTATTCACCCCATCTAATCAAATTTTTATTTTAACAACTGGGATGCTAAGTCAATCCAGATAGCCAAATCTTCAATATCATGCTGGGGTGAATAAACAGTTAGTCATATTAAAGTCAGTTCCCAACTATCTATCAAGATCAAGCTGCTTCCAACACTTAAACCAGATTTCATAATTTAATTCAAGTTGTAGCTGGTACGCCTACAAAACAAGTCAATATGTACACATACCATGGCGACATTTTAGAAGATCAATTGATCAATCAATGTACATTATCCGACCTCTTTAGTTGTCCAAGAATGTCTCCTAATAAGAAAAAGATAAGCAGAGACATTTTTCTCTCATATATCGACTTTTCAGAAGCTGATTATTGCTATATTTGGATACATGTCAAGATGCATTAACTGACCTGCACTATGAAAGGGGAAAAAGACAAGACAATTTGTTTTGTGTTCGGAAATCAGTACAAGTATTCATTTATTGAAGATTGACCATTGAAGGAGTTCATCTTTATACGCATGATTAAAGATTGAAGAACACTATTGAAGCTCTCACAATCCGCCTTATCAAAGATATCGAACACTCTTTAGTGATCTATCTTTAAACTGCTCTAGCACACACGTATGATTCATATTGATAATATGGGATCAACTTGTGCTACCCAATCAATTTTAGTTGCTCAAGCTACTTAATTGAAGAGTTGTACTTCTATCTGTCTGTACCTAGGGTTCAATAAACATTTTGAGTTTGTGTTGTATATAAGATATTAAGAGTTTCAGTTTAGGCATTGGAAAAGTTCTAACTGAAGTGGGTTTGTACAAATAGTTTATAAATCAAAGCCTTTTAGTGGATTCATTCCTTGAATGGAAGAAAGGAGAGACATAGAAGAATATTGTCTTCCGAATTCCATATACTTTGTGTTATTTATTTTCAGTCATTTATCTCCCATTTGTTTCCATATATTTGTTTGGTATCTGTGTTAAAAGTCTGTTTAAATGAATATATGTCATATCACTTGTCCAGCCGGATTTTTTCGCACTTGAAAAACCATTTTCAGTGTCTAGTTTCATCTAGCCGGTCTAGAAACAAGCATTAACAATTAAAAATTATTAAAATAAACTCAAGTTTCAAAGAAAATTTTAAAGAGTTTATGCATTCCCTCTAAACTCTATATTCAATACTAACAAATAATGTAAGGCCCTAGAGTATATTATCTTGTAATTTTGAATAATTAGAATAATTTATTGAGTTTTAAATTAAAATAATTATCTATGCCAATTTTTTTTTGAAAGTTGTGTTAAAAAATATGTATTTTAGAATATTAGAGAATTATAGACGATATTAAAATACATATAGAGTTTAAATAACACACGAAAGCAAAAAAAATTCAAAACCGGGATAAATGGGCTTGAGTTACTATTTTTAGTAACCATTTAATATTATAATACATATATATACATACATTATACACACCCATCAAAAGAGAAGTAAGAAGCAGGAAGACCCAAGCCCTTCTCTGTTTTCCCGTCACCCTTGTAGCGGCTGCGATAGAATTGTTGTATCTCTTCCGTCCGAACTCAAAACCCAAAAATTCTTAAACGGTTGTCTTGCTAACATCCTAAACTTTGATTCAATCTATAAATCAATCATTTTGAGCAAGGATTCGGTTAGATCGAAGCTGCTATTATTGTGCTCTGTTTATGCGTGATTTCTTGACCGTTTTGGCGAGTTGTTCTTCTTGTTGCTGCGATTTTTACTGCTTGAGTTTTTAGAAATGACATAAATAAAGACCGTAGATCTTTTTTGTTGGCTATCATGAGCACTGTAATTATCAAATTTCAATTAGAAACGGTTTTTTATGATTTTTCTACCAAAATGTGTCAAAACCGAATTCGCAATTAAACTGTGTAGAAATACTACTGTAATTCGAGCTTATGACCTTTGTACACTTGGATTCTTGTTAGAATTTTTCAAGTTCGCAATCTTGATTTTGATGATAACAAAACTTGTTAATTGTGTTACTAATAATCTACCGTAGTGTGCAGCACCTAGGATCATTCACGAGCTGTTTACATCGCAAACTGAAGACTCAACTGATCGCACAAACTGAATCAGTCTAACTGTTACGTCAATTGAGCAGTCCAGCTGATTGTCCAGTTGATAGGTGGTTCAGCAGGAGAACCTCAGAATCCTGGCCAGCCGAAGGAGTGTTCAACTGATGAAGAAACCCAGCTGATCAGTCCAACTGAACAATAGTGAAATCAGTTCCACTAACGACTCAACTGATTTCACCAGCCCAACTGAAGATCAGTTCAACTGACTAGTTCGAAGCTTCAGTCAGAATCTTTAAGTTATGGATGAAGACAAACTCTTTCAGTGGAGTCCAGCTGTACGTAAAGGTACAAAGCTATTGTCCAATCCAAGGACAATAATGGACGTTGCATCAGAGCATTAAAGACAAAACGTTTCAGAAGGGCAGTCGAAAAGTCGAGACATAAAGTCCAAGAAACGAATTCAAGATGCAACAGATACAATAAATGGGTCTCACGGTACGTTCAGCTTTCCCGCCTATATAAAGAGAAGATCAGTGAAGACTCATAGAATAAGAAATATACACCAAAAGAAGAAGCTGAAGAAAAAGAACGAGATTCAATACACAAAGCTTCTTCAAGAGAGAAAGGAAAGGGCACGCACATTGCACATCTGATTTCAGAAACATTCAACCCAGAGGGACACTTTAACGTGTTATCTGCTTAGTTTAGAAGCCATTTTCCCTCAGTGTGTGAGAACATCCTTGTTCAGTTCTTACACACAAATTCTCTCAACCACTCATATACAGTCTTGCACAAAGACGTTAAACTTGTGTATATAGTCTTGGACACATAGACGTTAAAAAGTGTTGGCTGGAAGGTGCTGCCTTCAGTCGTATCTAGGAGTTCAGTTTAGGCAGTAGTGTAAGTCCTAGCTGAGTGGATTTGTACAAAGAGTTGTATAAATAAAAGTCTTCTAGTGGATCCTACCCGAGGCGGTAGAAGGGGTGACGTAGGAGCAGTTGAAGTCTCCGAATATCCATACATATCTTGTGTATTTAACTGATTAATTATTGTTTTCAAACTGTTTGGATCAGTTAGAGTATCCGTTAGTTCAGTTGTCACCATAACTGAACTGATGAATGCAAAAACTAATATACCCTTTTTCGGTTATTTAGTTTACATAAGTTAAAACATTTTCTAATATAACAGTTTTCTTCACGAAGGATTACTTCGAGTTTCTTCGGCTTGGTTTTTAACCAAACTCGATTTAATTCATCGATGTTAATATTCTCAGAACACGAGCTATTGCAGCTCATTGGAGAATATTTTTTTTGAAGCATCTGAAAGATGCTCAGCAAACGGTCCTTCAATTCTAAAATTGTGGTTCAAACAAAAAGTGTATATATATGTGTTATCTTTGAAATGAGACTTGAATAGTTAAAATCTATCAAGAATTGAGAGAGTTATGCACCTTTTTTTTTTTTGAAACTGCTCAACTGCCATGTTATGCCCGAGAACAGATTGGATATAGTGTATTCAATGAAATGTTGGGCTCAATCAATTGGGAATTTGAATATGGTTTCAACCGGACAAAATTAGATAATTGAGTTTCTTTTCATTTCCAATTTGCGGATATTGATTTGAGTCAATATTGAGGGATATATGAATTTTATGCTATGAAGTGTCGAATTCGGAACTATAACAAAATGTAGTTTTCATGATTTCTGTTTTTGGGCGTTTTAATCGTGTCGAGATGATTGAATTTCTTATTGATTTTTTCCGGTGAGATGGGTTTTTATTCGGCTTATTCTTATGTGTTTTAGGCTGAGGATCTTGAAGTAAAGTTGATAATTGGAATTGTCAAGTTGGTATAGGTATGTTACAGTTCGATAACATACAACAGTAACACATAAATTTATTTTAAATATAAATACGTGATGTTATTGTTGTTTACGTACTTATGTGGGTTATGTGTGTCGCTAAATTCCTCGTTGTTTTATATGATCATTATGTGACATATTCTATGGTATTTAGTATAGGACATGATATTATGACATTCATGTTGATTCATATCGTTCTTGTCAGCCCTTGTTGATATTCATTGTTATCTGGCACTTTTGTTTATCTCGTGATCATGGTGTGGCTGATAGGCCTATATACACTGATACAAATGATATCGTAGATATGATTGAATAATCTCGTGGTTAGTGCAACATTTTGAGGTGAGCGCTGGGATTGTGTCATCCGGTTGTTTTGTGCCATCCTGTTATATATTGTTACAGCTGTATGGAGGCCGATTTGGGGTATTAATTTGCACAGCCTGGCATACCTCGCATACTTGGCAGAGAGGTTTAACTACATGACGATGTAGCTCCCCTGTGTGTCGTTCGAATATTATTCTTGTTGATAATATCGTTCATTTGGCTCCGTTTACCTCGTTGATATTGATCCATGTTCATGCATTTGACATTTCATCTACATATATATTGATGCATAATTTATGTTGTTGTTATGTTTGTTGAACGGTTTCATAGCAGAATCCTAACCTCATTTGTTTACTGGAAGGGCTGTTGTTGTTGCTTTTGGTCACCATGGTAGATCTCACGAGTGGTTTTGCAGCACCAGCAGAGGTTCCACTAGCAGAGCTCGTGATTGAGGTGGGGTTGCTTGGTTTTGTCCATTGAAGTCTCCCAGCTAGTCTTTATGGTTGTCTTGGAGTTTGCATCAGTTCTATGCCGTATTTTATTTGTCGGGGAGATGTCCCGAGTATCTGTATGGGTGTTTGACTTGTTATTATTTAGTTTGGATCAGTTTTAGTATGTTTCAAAGTCTTGCCGGCTTAGTTGAACTGATGCTTGAGAATTGTTGACGTGTGCCTGATTGACACTTGCATGTGATTGTTTATATTATCGTAGCGTCAGTCTTAAGTCATTTTACTATTTTCTGATGCTTGAGTTTTTTGAGATGTTCTACTTACGGGGAGGTCATGTTGAAAATTTTTTTAGGCTCTGAGGTCCGTTTTAAAGTATTTTAAACCATTTTTCCGCTGCAGAATAAAATTAAATCATTATTGTTTGATCATTAATTGTCATTAGAATAAATGGACATCACAAATAGTTATTTTCATATTATTTAAAATGATTCATCATTTATAATTTTATTTTATTATATATAATATACATGTTTTTTAGTAATATTTTTTTAATTTAGGTTAGATTGTAAAAAATAAAATTGAATAAAAAATGTATAATTATATATTGTATGTGAGGCTCATTTACTCTAATTACAATTAATTATCAAATAATAATTTTTTGATTTAAAGCAGCAGCGGAAAAAATGTTTAAAATACTTTAAAATGGACCTCAGAGACTAGAAATTTTTTGGCATTACCTTCTCATAATTAGGACATCCTGAAAAACTCAAAAGGCAGTTTATATAAAAATATACTCCAACTAGAGTCATTAAAACAAAAATCAAAGTCAAACAACCTATAGCCGCACTGTCCAGGATTAAGAAGAATTAAAACTTACCAAGTACTCACCAGATCATAAGAACCACAGAGTCGACTCAGAACATAAGAAAATAACCAAATATCACTACAGATACACGGGGCATCTCCCTGACAAATGAACTACAACACAAGACTGAAACAAACTTCAAGACATAACCAAGCAATCCAACCTCAATCTCGATCTCCACTGGCGGAACCTCGGCCTGATGCTACAAAACGGCTCGATAGATCTACCATGGTATCCAAAAGCAACAACAGTAGCCCCTCCAGTAAACAATTGAGGTTAAGATTCTGGTATGCAACAGTTCAACAATAACAACAATAAACATAAATCATGCATAATCATATAATAAAATGTAATGTGCAATGCATGAACGGCTCAACGATAATCGGGATAACAGAAGCCAATAAACGGTACGATAACAACTGGAATAATGCTCGAGCAATAACTCAGGGGAGCTACATCGTCATGAAGCTAAACCGCCCTACTAAGTATGCGAGGTATGCCAGGCTGTGCTGAATAACACCCTTGACTCGGCCTCCATACAGCTGATACGATACAACTGGATGGCACAACAGAACGAACTAGATGACAAAATCCAAGCGCTCACCTCAAAAGGCTACACTAACCACGAGATTGTTCAATCAAATATACGGTCTCATGTGTATAGGCCTATCAGCCACATCATAATCCCAAGATAACAACAGTGCCAGATAACAACGGATATCAACAATGGGCTAACAAGAACGATAGGGCGCAACATGAATGTCATAACATCATGCCCTATGCTAAATACCAATAATATGTCACAATAATAAACATATACCGCAACGAAGGCATTTAACAATCATAATCCCAAGATAACAACAGTGCCAGATAACAACGGATATCAACAATGGGCTAACAAGAACGATAGGGCGCAACATGAATGTCATAACATCATGCCCTATGCTAAATACCAATAATATGTCACAATAATAAATATATACCACAACGAAGGCATTTAACAATTTACAACAATCAACAAGTCATAGATACGATCAGTGCAACACAGAATGACAATTAAACATAATTTATGTTTTATCGTCGTATGTTACCTAGCTGTAACATACATATACCAACTTGACATATCCAATATCAAATTTACTTCAAGATCCTTGGCCTAAACAAAACAACAATAAGCCGATCATGAAAACTACATTCTATTCCAATGTCCGATTTGGCACTAAAGAGTATAAAATTCATATCTCGCTCAATATTAACTCAAATCAATATCCGTCAATTTGAACTGAAAGAAAACTCAATTATCTAAGTTTTTCTAGTTGAAACTATCCTCATAATCTCAGTACATTAATCTCAGAATTTGCAAGAACACACTGCCACTCACCAATTCTCGGACAGAAAATCTTCTACTGAGCAGTTTCAGAAAAATAGCCATAACTTGCGCAATTCTTACAAGAATTTAACGATTCAAGTCTCATTTCGAAGACAAGACATTAGCTCTACAATTTCATTTGAACCAAAATTCCAAATTCCAACTGCACAGAGGTCATATTCTCGAATTACAGAAGGTATTCTACACAGCTCAATTGCATAATTTGGTTTTGATGCATTTTGGTAGAAAATTCATATAAAATCCTTTTCTAATTGGAATTCGATGATTCTAGCGGCTCTAGAAAGCTAACAAACAGATCTACAAGTTCTATTTAATCACAAGTCGAGATTCTTAACGCACAATACACAAAAACTCGAAATTCTGAAGCACAAAAACTTAAAACTCACCAAAAACTAATGCACATAAACAGGGCTCACAAAATGGAGCTTTGATCTGCTCGTTTCCTTGCTCAAAATTCGCGATTATGGCTTGAATCGAAGCTAAGGATGTTAGGAAGATAATCCTTCAAGAATTTTTGAGTTTCAACTTGGGACGGAGGAGATATGGCGATTCCATCAGCAGCCGCTACACAAGTGACGAGAATTGTGTTGGCTTCCTTCTTTATTATTTCCCCCTTTTCCTTAATCTTTCTATAAATGGAGGTGTGTGTTGTATGTATAAATATAATAATTAGTCACCAAAAGTAGTAACTCAAGCCCATTTATCCAGGTTTGTATTTATTTTGCTCTCGTGTGTTATTTAAACTCTATAAGTATTTTATATCGTTAAATTCTCCGATATTCTAAAATACATACTTTTAACACACTTTCTAAAATTATTTGACATAAATAATTATTTTAATTTACAACTCAATAATTATTCTAATTATGCCAAATTACCGGATAATTACTTACAGAGCCTTACATTGTATACACTATTTGTACACAAAACATACGTGCAAAAATAAAAATGAATAAAAATGTATAATTATATATTGTATACACTATTTGTACACAAAACATATGTGCAAAAATACAAATTAAGGGATTAGATGACTATATTTTTTTGTCAGTTTTGTGGATTACTCTCATTTAACTTTTTTGAAAAATACTCTCATTTTTAACTTCATCCCATATTTTAAAGGAGTAAAGATTAATAATTATTTTTAAAGTTATTTAACATAACCTATAATTTATAATTTTATTTTATTTCTTTCTAATATATTTATTTTTAATAAATTTTCAATTTAGTTTGGGTTATAAAAAATAAAATTTTTGAATAAAATATAAATTTATATTTTATCCATTATTTTACACACAAAGTGTATCAAATTACTAGTATTATAATTTTCATAAAAAAACTAGTATTATATTATTTATATATTATTAGATCACTTGTATAAAAAATAGTTCTAAAAAGTGAATACATGAGAATAATATTGTAATCTTAAAGTATATATATGACACGATTGCAAAGTAGTTGCAGTGCTAGCTATATAAATGACATAGCATCACTGCGTATTTCCTCGCAAATAAGAAAGAAACTAACACAAAGCATTCTTCACAGCAGAAGAAAATATGCAACTCAAATCTTGCCTTCTTCTCTATGTGCTCCTCTTGATATTGGTGGCTTCATTTCATTACCAAGCCTTGGCCATTTCGCCTAGTGCCATAGTTGGCAACTGGCGGCCGATTCCGAACGTTAACGTGGTAGAAGTGTTGGAGATCGCTAGATTTGCGGTGTCGGAGTACAACAAGAAGGATAACGTGCAGTTGGAGTTTGTAAAGGTGGTGAAGAGTGAAACCCAATTAGTCGAAGGTACGAATTACAGATTGGTCATCATCGCGAATGATGCGGCTGCCGGCAATGCTCCGGGAAATTACGAGGCTGTGGTATGGGACATGCCTTGGAAGCATTTCAGGGAACTAAGCTCTTTTGTGAAAGTTTAAGGGAGATATTATATATGTAATGCTAGCATCTTGAATAAGAATGTCTTTATATTTAATATAAAAAAATATTTTCGAACATAATTTGAGATCTCTGTCATTGGATTTTTGGATGTTATATTATTGCACTTTTTAGAAATACTAAATAAGATATTTAAAAAATAATTTTAAGTGATCCGACTATTTTTCAAACCACATATAAGCCGTAAAAAAACAACATATTTAAACATCTCATAATAATATATTTACCACGCTTACAAACTCCCAAAAAGTTTACAAGTTTTTCGTAGATTGACCTTTCATTTCGATTTTGATAACTATGCAAGTTGACTACGTCAAATTGTAATTAAATCATATTTGAATATGAATTATTTGTATACAGAATAAAAAAACAAATATAACAAACTAAAACTGAAATTTGATAAGCATATTATGCCTAGTTTTTCATAAAAAATAGTTTTTCATATCATAACAAACATCATTTCTATTTGGACCATTTTCAACTAAAGATTTCGTTTTTTTTGTCAAATTTTGTTTCAATTCTCTCTATCATGAACATTAATTAGGGGCAAAACAACTTTCTTAATTTATATTTTAGTTTTATTATTATTATCATATGAAAAAAATTATTATGTTTAAAAAATAAAGTGTACAATGGTCGGTGGATAATAGAAATATATTTAAAAAATTCATAAAAGTAAAAAAAATGGTATTCTTAAACACTTGTCCTAATTCAAATTCTTCGACATGACTTTCGTATTTATGAAATTCTGTAAGGTCCTGAAATTAATTATCCGGTAATTTTGGCATAATTAGAATAATTATTGAGTTGTAAATTAAAATAATTATTTATGCCAAATAAATTCAAGAAGTGTGTTAAAAATATGTATTTTAGAATATCGGAGAATTTAACGATATAAAAATACATATAGAGATTGAAATAGCACACAAGAGCAAATAAATGCAAAACCGGGATTATTGGGCATGTGTTACAATTTTTTACTAACTAAATATACATATACATACACACAATTTGTCTTTTGGAGAAAGAAAGGAAGAAATCAGAAACCCAATCCCCAATCCCGTAACCTTCCTTCCCCCTTTCTCCATTTTTGTCACTTTCAGCACCTTCATTTGGAGAAAGCCATAACTTTTCCGTCCGGTCGTCGAAATCACGAATGGTTTGAGGGGTTTTCTTCCTTACATCAGTAGCTTCGTTTTGAACCATGAATCGCTACTTTTTATGCTCGTTTCAGCCCCAATCAAACCCTGTTTTGGGACTGCTCCTGTTCGAGTTTCTTGTTCGATTTTAGGTGAGCTATTGCTTGGTTTTTCTTGGTTCTTTGGTGTATATTGAGCAAGGATTTGAAGCTTAAATCTTACCTTGCTGTTCCTGCATTTTCCAGCTAGTTTTCAGTCCGGTTTTGATCGTGAATAGTGTTTTCCGACGTCTTTTCCGGCGAGTAGCAACATTGGACCGCTAGCGACTAGTTTATACTTCGATCTTGGTAATTTTGGATCCAATTCCAGATTTTTTCGGTGCATAAGTAGGCTGCCCCGAAGTGTAATTTTACCCCGCTTCGATTTAATTTTGCTTTGTCGATTTTAATGTCATTATATTGACGTTTATATTGGGTTTATATGTCGGTTCGATCATTGGAGAGCTTTGAGGTATAAATCGAAGAGTTTGGGAATTAGTATCGAGTTATCGTGTGATTATTTTGGAGAATTACGGGTATTTAGTTGAAATTTCAGAATTGTTGAAATTGATTTGGGAATTAAGTTTTGATAATTAAAAATCAATAAGTTGGATTAATTTAGTTTTATTGGCGAATTGTGAATTATTCGACCTATTTTTATCATTGTTAGGTCGAGGAGATTAAAGTTGAGCTTGTTGTGATTTTAGAGTCGGTTTAGGTATGTTACAGTTCGGTAACATACGACGGTAAAACATAAATTATTTTTAATTGTCATTCTATGTTGCACTGATCGTGTTTGATTTGTTGACTGTTGTAATATGTTAAATGTCTTCGTTGTGATATATGTTTTATTGTGACATATTATTGGCATTTAGCATCGGGCATACAGTTATGACATTCATGTTGAGCCCTATTGTCACGCCCCGTGTCCGAAGCGTCGGTGACATCCGGCATTGTTTTACGATTTCTTGAAAAAATTAAGCCTCGTATCGAAATGCCAAAAACCAGTCTTTTTCATAAATTAAACATTGTCTTTACATTGACAATAGAAATAAGAATACATCAGAGTTGCAAATGCGGAAACTGAACAAAAGGAAAATAAAGTCTTGATTTCTTGTATCTTGCTCATCGGCTACCATCCCCAGAAGGCTTCTTGTTCCTCCTCATTTATTTGCTTTTCATTTTTATCTGAAATTTGTAAGGGGTGAGTGTTTTGGGAAACACTCAGCAAGTAGGGGTCGATCGATTTCCAATGATACATATAGAACTTAATCTTTAAAATATTCTTTAACAAACTTTCAAACCTTATTACTTTTAACTCATCATAACAGAAACGAAACAAATATGAGACAGAGGTTTCAGACGATTCAGAGCAATTCAGAAACAGATCAGAACAATTCAGAATAACAGATCGGAACAGACAGAACACTGTTACTCATCTCATTTCCATGGTCAAATTGTCCCCAATATGTTAGTCCTCTAAGGGGTGAGGCCATAACACGGTTTTATACCCACCGATGGGGGCCAGACAGAACATGGTTTTATACCCACCAATAGGGGCCAGAACAGAACATGGTTTTATACCCACCAATGGGGGCCATACAAAATCACAATTCTCGTCCCATTTCAAATTCGAATCGTAACAGTGCAACACAGATTCAGAGTTTACTAGACAGAACATATCAGAGTTTTCAGATATCAGAGTTTCAGACGGATTCAGCGGAACCAAAGAATTTCGAATAACAGACTGAGCATATAATCGATCGAAATTTTAAACGGACAGACTTCATATTTTCGAAAATGGAGACACACAATCATGCATGTCATAATATATTCAGTTTAAAAA